>NW_009624736.1:267-64928 GCF_000690535.1 Cariama cristata | reverse complement strand
AAATATGGTAGATTTTAGGAAAACTAGACGGAGTATTTTTCCATTTGGCTTGGTCCTGTTCAGAATGTGTGATTTTACTGGTGTATGCCAAGAGCTCATTTTTTGGGGGTTATTTTTGTTTATATAAAGGAATATATTTCACCATCAACATTATAGCAGAGAAGAAAATCTTTCGGAAGAGACATGTTCATTTGCTGGGCATTATATCCTCTTCTTTTTCTTGCTTTCTATTTCTCAGCAAGCTCTGTGTTCTCTCTCACTACGGGAAGTTGCAACAGCTCTCACACCAACAACCATCTTTTTTTCTCCTTCCTGAGGAGCTTCCAACTTTTCTCACTGTCTTCAACAGCTTAGTGCCATCAGAGGTGAAAAAGGCCTTTAACTGCTTCTTCTGGTGGTATGATTGAAGGATGCTCCATTCGAAGAGGCATCGCCCCAATCATGCTTCTTGGGTAGCTGATTGACACGGGCATTGTTAGCTCCCAGCTGGCCCTGGATGGACAAGCACCTGAATTCACCTGCGATCGAGGAACATGCATCACTGCTCGACAGCCTGAGCCCCATTAGCGGAGGAAGGGTCATTAAAGAAGCAAACTGCTGGCTTGTTCTTGCCATGACCGTGTTTCGCATGGTCCAACTAAAACAAATGTCCGAATTGACATTCCAAGCATAATAAAGAGGTTTCCATATCCGTTGCACTTTCATTGCACAACACCCTTCAATAGAAGTGTTCAGCTAATGGAAAACCGAAATTGCTCAGAAAAAAAAAAGGAAAAAATTGTCCATTTTTTCAACATCGTCTTTGCTTTCAGATGAGAAAGGAAAGGGGGATGTAGAGAAGAATGCAAAGAGCAAACATCTTAAAATGCCAACAAGAGCCTTTTGGAAGCTGATTAGAACCATTTGTGTGTGGTCAACAAAAAAAAAAAAAAAAATGGAGTTTGCAGAAGATGGAAGGGAGACAACCTCTGCTCTGTTCCGAGTCACAGAACAGATGCCAGCGTTTCTTCTGACTTTACAACTTTTTCTTGGCCTATCCGGGTGAAAGACTGATTAAAAATGGGGGCTGAGAATGCTTGTTGAAAAACCTCCCAGATTGTAATCCTAGCACAAGGGTAAACGGAGGCTTGCAGCAAATCATTCCTGGCTGTCTGGATCACTTATCAAATACGGCAAGCAAAGACACCCAGTCAGGGCCGTAGGAAATCGCACGTCCAGCGGCCCACTCCTTGCAAGGGGCCTTTGCCTTGCATTCAGCAGGGAGTAGAAAACAGACTATCAGAATTACAGCTGAAGGGGAAAAAAAAGAAAAAAAGAAAAAGAAGGAAAAAAAAGAAAAAAAAAAAAGAAGGAAAAAAATGCCAAGATTTTCTGTAAAGAAACCATAGACATGGATGGAAAGAGATTTATCTACTCCAAAACCATTTTTCCTTCAGTGGTGTCTTAGGTAAAATGAAATAAACCAAGAGGATTGAATTTCACTGGGAGAATGACTGTGAGGTCTGCTGTGCAAGCCAGATTTTCCAACCATACATTTAGAAGCGGTTACTCAAGTTTGGGTAAAAAAAAACCAACAAAAAAAACCAAACCAAAACAAAAAACCAACAAGATCCCCCACACTTACCCAATTTACCCAATTTCCGAGCAGTCTGTGAATTGTGAGGTTCAGAGATGCAGAGAAACAGAGCACTTATTTACAAGTCACACGGAGATCTTTCCAAAGGACGATCGTGTCAGGACTTTTTTCACTGCCCTCTTGACCTCTCAGGGGTTTGTGTTGCGCTGTGTTTTATTTTTCACCATCAGGGGCTTCAGCGAACATAAAATTCCTTTCCCCATGAATGCTCCCAAGAAAAATGGGCAGCCAACACAAGCTGCCAAAGGTCTGCTAGGTGCAAGAGCCATGAGCATTTTGAATTACTGGACTGCCAGTTAATCAAAGGCAGCTCAAACTGGAAATATCATGCTCATGGTAAATTTAGCATCCATTATACCCACTAGTAAAACCAGCAGCAGCTGAGAACACTGGAGAGGGAAACTTAAACTCCAGAAATCAAGGAATCTCATTCAAGAAGAGTGTCCTTTGTAAATGCAAGAGGGTTAAAACCTGGAAAGGGTAAAACCGAGAGCTCAAGGAGCACTGATTTACAAGCTGAGAGCCCCATCAAGCATAGGTAAAGGAAGAGCCTTTTTTGTGTCATTGATTTTTACAGGATTAAAGGAGTTAATTAATTTGATACAACTTCAACCAAAAGAAAAAAAAAAAAGAAGAGAGAGGGAGATTTGACCTCCAGAACTGGTGATAACAAGGTGGCTGGGAATTAATACTGATCCAAGGTTCAGTCCTTACAAATTATCCATGAGATTTGCTGTATTTCATTAGCAGTTGCTAGTAGTAATTCAGTCACACTGGCTTAATATTGAGCCAAAATACAATGGTTAAATCCCTAATAGGGGTTCCAATCTATGAGACCTTATTAACCTCCAAGAACTGGCTTCTATTTTGATCTGGCATAACAATTCTCCTCGTAGCACCTGTGTCTCTATATGGACCAGTCAAAAAACTGCATTCATTTTCCTGGTTGAATGCTTTTTCTTAGCAAACCTGGTTTCTATATTTAACCTGACTTTCAGCAGCATCACCATAGATTTTGGTTTTGTACTGAATGTTTATAACTTTTTGGCATAGTATAATCTCTTGGCATACCCTAATCCTTCTAAATAGTGCTAATATAAATCACTCCTTAGCCTTTTTAATCCAAAATGCCTTATGACTTTATCTGAAATAATGCAGTTGCTCAAACTAGCCAGTGGTGCTGTAATGGTACAAAGCAGAGAAGAAACCCAAAATTTGAAGTGGGGAGAGTATTTTTCACCTCTTTTCCATAGCTTTGCTGCTAATAGATACAAAGTCAGCAATGGCGAGAAGCAAACATGCTCAAAATCAGAATTGCACTATAACAGAGAGCAGGATGGGACAAGGTTCAACTTTTACTGATGGAGAAAGTTACAACATTCAGGGTTTCTGAGACTGTAGGTAGCTCCATTGTAGGAAAGACTTTCCCAAAATGTGGCTAAGTTACATGGGAGACTTACCTTGTAAAATCCATCATGCGACCAAGCTCCTTTAATATCTCAAGCCTGATTCCTGAACCTCTTTGAAAATAATCGTAATGTTTTAAATTTGTCTGCTATGCGTAGAAATCCAGCAAGGAGAAGTTATCAATTTAGCAAAATCCATTGATAATGTCTCCCTAATTCTAACACTCCTTAAAGCTTACCCCCAACATACCAGAATGGTGAGGCAGGGGATATGCTCATCAGGCATCCTTATTTAACTAATCAGCATAACTCTATAGGTTTATCCATGATTTTTTCCTTCCTTTCTTTTATTTCCACCATAGGAAAACAGTAATAATCTGATCCTTCTCCAGCACAAGAACTTTATTTTTAATCAGGGGCACGGACAGAGCCTTTTGTTTTTGGAAGGGCTCCCCTCCATCAGACTCACACCTGGAAATGCATTAGGTGGGAGGAAGGGGAGGACTGTCCGTCACCAGTGCGTGCTCCATTGGCAGGTCCAACCCCATTAACAACAAAGCTAATTCCATGACACACCGGTGCAAACCACCACTGATACTAATTTATGTCATCAAACAGCGAGAGCCTGGCATCAATACACATTACTGAAAGAGCAGGTGGGGCAGGTTTATGAAATAATTGCTCCTCGCACATAGCTGCATTAATGGAGACAGGTGAAAAAAAAGAAAATAGGGCTATAGCTTTCTGAGTTTTCTCCATAATTTCCAGCTGTGTAGATTTTAACAAGGTCTTTATAAATTTGCTCAATTCTCTCTTTACAGCCTCAGCACAAAAGAGGTGTGGTGAAGTTGTGCTGTTACCCTAGCTAATTCTAAGGTTGGGGTTTTTTTGGTTTTTTTTGTTTTTGTTTTTTTTTTTTGTTTGTTTGTTTTTTTTTTTTGGTCTGAAACTGCTCTTAAGGTAGTACCAGGTACCTTTTCCAGGCTTAGCTGATAAGTAGCTCTCAGGAAACAGGTAACAGATCTACTGTCCTTTTCTTTCCTTTCTGACAAAGGAAATTGCTTCTGTTTTCTGCCTCCAAGGAAATAGCTTTATTTTTATGATCCTGGGGTGGGGGGGAACTAAAACTTCAGAAACTTTATTTTCCTGTTTTTATTTTTATGGAGATATTTTGTCTGTCTTTCTAGCTTCAGCAAAGCTGCTACAATACTCTAGTATACAATACTCTTTGAAAGGGTTTTTTTTTTCCAAGACTTTCTTCTTGCTGCTGGGGGTTGAGGAAAGAACTCAGCTGTATCTCTTTATCTTCACTGGAAGGAAAGAAATTAGACAGATATATTACAATTCTTATCTTATTCCCTGTGTCTCACATATATGCTATTGGAGGGAGATTTCAGTTCAGGGAACATGCTAAAAGTTAAGGGAGGATAACTGTGCTCAGGGGATGGAGATGGTGGTGAGAGTCTGGCTGCAGAGAGGTACAAGCCCAAGGCTGCAGCAGGGATAATTTCAAGTTCCTGTTCTTGTGTGAAAAGGAAAGAGGGAGCTGCCACTGCCACTCTTTCATCTTCTCCAGTTAAAAAGAAATTTGGTCTCTCTCTTCCTAACTTAGCAAGAGTGCAAAGCAATGCTTCTCAGCAAATAAAATTAGTGAGAACACTTACTTCCTCAGAAATACTGCTGATGCGCTCACCTTTTGCAATGAATCCTAGTAACATCCTCTTCTCTTATTTTTTAGTCCTTGGCTACAAAATTTCGTTTCTATTAAATGGATGTGTATGAGTCTTGCAGTGATACTGGAAAACAAGTTTTGTCCACTGTCATAATTCTACATCCTAAAAACCCTCCCAACTTGTATATCTCAAATAAGCCCAATATCAAAAAGGAAAATATTGGCATGTTTTAAGATTGTGGCATTTATTCTGCCTGCGAGCTCAGAAACACCCTAATCTATAGCAATACCCTCCCAGATGGCAGTGTATCCAATATGCCAAGTTTCCTCTCCTGAGGACAGATATCTTTGTTGTGATCTTCTCCGAAAAGAAAAAAATATTTTGATAAGAGATATTAAAGTCAAGCCTCTGATGTTTTTTTGCTCACTTGCAGAGACTTGAAGAAACCTTATTGCTGTTGAGGGGGGAGTGACAGACGTAAACTGCAGAACTATGCAAGTGTTTGAATAATTACAGACAGGGGTTTCCAAATGCACCTCCTTTTTAGTACTCCGTAGAGCACTTCCTATTCATCATATCAAATACTTCAGATAAATTATTCTGGAGCTGAGAGAAAATGGGGTGAGGTAGTGCTAGAATCCTTTTTAGAAATTAGGACATCATCTTCATGCCTGAAGAATTTTAATGTTTCTGTTTAGGGTGGGAAACGCATTTCACATGAGTTCTCCTTTCTGATTGAGTTCTATGCTGTAATGTAGAAGTATGATGGAAAATCTGGAAACTCTGTAATGAAGGTGGACAGTTTTCACAGATAAGTTTTGATGCTCAGTAACTAAGCCTGAGGGACACTCGTTTGCTTCCAGCCAAGGCGCCCACAGGGGTCAGCAAGGTTTCAGAAGCACTAAGGACAGGGTCGCCTTCCCCTGACCTCATCATCTTATTAAAAGGTGGATCTATATTCAGCCCCCTCTTGACTCCTTTGGGTCCCAGCTTTCCATCTCTGGCAGCAACCGGTACCAATGCCAACTTTTGCATTGACAAAGATTTGAGCTAACACCAGCGGTGATACTTTTTCAATAAATTTGACACCAGAAATGTTTGCCATGAGGCAAGACTGCTCTACCTCCTACAAATGCAGATAGATATCTTCAAAAACTGTGTCAGCTTAACTCGCTGCAACTTCTTTTGCAGTAATAATTCTTTCCTACAAGGGGAAATCCAGCAAGTGAGATCTGATTGTGGAGCACTGTCAGCCTGCAACGGCACTCAGGAGAGTGTGTCAGCAGTTCTGTGTTTATAAACCACCTGATGTAATGGTAATAAGATGCTAACATGAGAGTCCACCTCCGTAATCTGCCAGCTGCTGGCTGCTCTATCCCTTCTTGGTTCAGGAGTTTTAACAAGATGTTTCTGGTCTGTAATCAATGTAAACTTCCCGTATAAAATCTGGTGGAATATCCTGATTCCTGAATAAAACACTTAGTGCTTCATTTTCTAAGCGTAATGTTGCCCTGCTTTAGCTACAGCTCTGGAAATGAAAGCAGTTTCTAATCTTCTTGTGTCATCTAACTTTTTTAAAACAGGATGGAGCTGGCAGGTGAGATATCAGAGACCAGCCAGCACAGCTGGAGCATTTTGGAACCAAAATACATCTCTCACTCTTATTGACATCAGCAGCATCTCAGACCGAGTCCTATTGACACATACCCATCAGCTTTGGTTTAGGTTTCTCTAATGACAGAAAGCTGTCAGCCTCAGTGGGACCGAGGCATATGAGAAAAGTTATTCCCATGCACAAATACTTACAAATGAGACCGTCAGTGTGTTCAGAGATTATGTTTTTTAGTACTGATGTCACAATCAATAAACTAACTAATAATTAAGCAGCATTAAAAATACGTATTGGTTCTGCACTATATTTAGGCACAATTTATTACGGCACTTTTGCATCATTTTATTGGGAGACACACTAGCTGTTTGACGGAGTGGTATATTTAACGGCATAGCCCAGCCTGACCTCTTGGTGTTCACAAGTATGCAAGGGTGAGATGTGAGCAAGACACCCCTGAAAATAAAGATCACAAATTCAGCAGTGACTTAGAAGTGACATCAAGAGCACATCAGGAGTACCAGGTTGGCCTAAACCACAAGGCTATACTTGCCTTTGACTCTTGCAGGCTTTTGTGATGAGGATGGATAGTCAACAGCGTGTGCCCAAAAGCCTCAGCTGCCCACAATGTGATACCCTATGGCTTCCCCTGGGAATCAGGGTTGCTCCCTGTGCCAGTGAAACCTCCAGAAATGATCAAGTCCGTGCTGTGCTCCACCTCCCTTTTAGTCTCATATCGCACTTAACAACATTATGTCCTTTCAGGCACGTTTCTGGAAACAGGTTTGCTTTTTTGCCTCCTCTAAAGGCTCAGAGGTGTAACTGCTCTCCCAGTTCAGAAGGCAGAGGCACGGAAACCCTTTGAAGGCTACCAGGGTCCCCAGCAGTGATGCCCTCCCAGCTTGAGCTCTTGTAACACAAAATTGACTTCTTTCTCCTCGGTCTCAAGAAAAGCAACTTGACGTTGCAATATTGTCCCCTCTCTTGACTTGAACCCAGGCCTCCCAGCTGCAAATTCAATAGAAAGTGCCTGCTTTCTATTGAAAGCTGCTTAATTGGCTGCTGTTCTTGCTTCTCCAGACGAATTTGCATTAAAGAAAGACCTGCGATCTTTGGCATTCCCTATGCAAAACTCCATATTTAGCGTATAGAGCTGGCAGTTCTCTTAACGCCCACATCTGTCTCTGCTTGCCACAGCTGATTTATGTTTAATATCTCAAAGGCATGTGGTGCCAGTCCCACGTTGAGCTCTGGATTGTGGTGGTCCGTCTGTATTTGTTGAAATTGGGCCCAAAGAAGCTGGCTTGGAGCAGAGACTGCGAGGAATGTGAGCCAGTGGCCGTCCAGACAGCTCTGTCAGCAAGCTCAGGAAACTGGCTGAAAAATACTGGGAAGAGGCCCAGATTTCAAACAACCTGTGGAGCTCTCATGAGAACACACTGTTTTAAAACAGAAAGTTGAGTGATATTCTTAATCACAGATTTTTTTTTTTTTAAAAAAAAGGTTAATGATGTCCCTTTCCCTTGCAGAATGCAAGGCATGTTCCCCAAATGGAGATCATCGAACAAGCAGCCTTCGTCCTGTTGCGTGGAGATCTCATTCTCACGTGCTGCATTAAGCGTTTTTGCTTCCCAGGCAGAGACAAAGATCAGGACACTCTTGGGGTCCCACAGTTATGGGTTGACCTGTAGATCTTTACAGCAATGCTGGCCATATAGAGGAGTCTTTGGCTCAGGGTTTGGCATTCATGGGCTTGTGCAGGCAGTCCACCGCCTTTTCCCACCAGTAACCTCGGAGCTGATGGTGGGTTTTTCTTGTTAAGGCAATCATCCCATAAAACAGAAAGCTATCAGCCCAAGAGCTTCAAGTCAAAAGGGCAGTTTTATCTCCTGAATAGATGAGCTCCATGGTCTTACGTCAGGGACAGGATACCTTGAGCACAGGTAGGATTTAACTAAGCACTTGCTTTAGATCTCAGTATTGGAGTAACAGGGTGAAATGCAAGAGTCTGGGTTGTTTGCTAGATGATCTAATGGTCCCTCTTGCTCTTAAATTTTATGAATTCAGGCTCTGGATGGAATCTGGTGTATTGTGTCAGTCAGAGTCTAGCCTGAGAGAATGAATTACAGCTTTTAATCATGAAAAGGCACCTTGTACCCTGTCTACACAGTTAAAATAGCACTTAGATGCTTTCTCTTGAGAAATCCTTGTTAGGTTTTTTCTTTTTTATTTATTGGTCATGTGATTGGGTCAGCATATCTGGAGCTTGGGAAATTGCACAGATTTAATATTGGGCTGCAATTCATTATATCTGAGCATCCAAGTCTATATATGTTGGGAAAGTGTTTCATTGCTTTTTCAGGTCAGGAAGTGACTATCCTGTATCCTGACTTGCACAGAGCTTGCAAAGAAAGATCAGTTAAACTTGTGTTCCTCGGATTTAATTCATAGTTCACTTGATTTTAAAAGATTTTATCTCAATTAAAAAGTACTCAGAAGGTGAGTTTTAAAACATTGAAAGGGGTCGCTCATAAAATGTAAATTGGGAAAAACCAAAAGCAAACTTGGTAAGAGTAAACTGTTTTATTTAATTTGAAAATATTTCATATGAATGGAAAGAGATTTTTTCCTGTGTTTAAAAACTGATCTTCTCTTTATTATTCCACATGTCAGTGCTCTACAAACTTGGATGTCAGTGATGACATTAGGAAGGGGAGTAAACAGAGAAAAACACATTAGAAATGAGCTCTTGATAGTGACTCAAGGTTAAATAGGATAAAGCCTTCCTTGTAATATTTGTTAGAGGCTAAAATTACGTGGCTCTGTAAAATTGTAGCTATCGCGGCATTTCACAAAGATTATCTGTTAAATACATGCTTCTTTTGGTCAGCAGCTTGGTGGCAATGATTTATGCCAACTGGCCTAGAAACCGTGAAAATTGGTTTATGGTTCAGTCCTGTCTGAAACTGTCTGTTTGAAAAGTAGGGCTGGGAGGGAAGGAGAGGACTTCAGAAGTTTCAAGTGGAATGGAAAGCCAGTGTAACAGAGCACTAGACTATTTAATACCTATATTTAGAACCTCCTGATCCCTGATGGCTGTTATATGGACAGGTATTAAATGCTGGCCTTGATGGAGAATTCTGCACAATTTAATAAGCTCTGGACAAAGCCTCAAATTATTGGTCCAGAAATAAGGAACTGCAAAGAACTGCTGGGGTCTGTTCCCTCTTTTTAATTACTTCGCTCCTTACTCTGCTACTTCTGCAGGAAGTTTGTTCCAGAGCCTCTCGCTGCCAGTGGAAATGACTTGGTCTGAAGAGACCACCAAATTCGCAAACTAGACATTTTCGGGTCATTTATTTTCCCTCTAAACCTCTAAATGCCTTTCTGGCCAGCATATGCTGTGTATGCCAATATTGTTCTTTATCCAGCGATTTCTCCCTCCTGGCCAGCATGTTTCACTGGAGACAGTTTCAGGGGACAGCTGTGCTCCTGCTCCACCTCTGCTTTGCTAAGCTAAAGAGAGCAAGGTCCCTATTCCACCAAAAATCCTCATACCTTCCCACTGCATCCATTCAGGTTCAGATCAGATAACTGGGGCCATACTTCCTCACCTTCCAGTATCTTTCACCATCACATTCCTATTTTCCTCTTCTCAACGCATTCATTAGTGTTTCACCTGTCTCTTTCAAAAGCAAGTCACACTAGCAGCTGGCAGTCTTGTTGAGAACAGGTATATACATTAGGTCTGTCTTTTCCTCCACCTTTTCCCACCAGCAAGAATAGAACAGAACAGATTCTGACTTGCAGAAATTCTCACTCTCATTCCTTCAACTTCATAGCTTGCAGTCTTAAATCTCATGTCTTTTATATTACTTCAACCTTCAGGGTCCTCTAGTTCTTTCTAGGTGCTATACCGAGCCTCTTTTGTAATAATTAGGTCTCCAGGCTTAATTTTGCCTCTTTGTCTAATCTTGTCTGAACTTTGGTACTACGGTTCTTGAGAACATCACTTAAAATTGGTTTCAAGATGAGTCTTTGGGAATTGCCTATAACCTCCCACCATCCAACTATTCCAGACAACACGATCGGCTCCAGTTTAGCAGGTATCTTACTGGGTTACAATCTGGTGCAAGCTCCCATCTTCTTCACTTTAACCAAAGACTTCCTCTGAAGCACTACATGTTTTTTTAGCTCTGCTTAGAGAATGCAAAAAGATCAGGAAAAGATTTTGCGTTAGAATTACCTCAGGTAAACTCACATCACATTTTGTTTCTTTTCTTTACCTTGATGTCAATCACCCTTTATCTCTCTGTTTTTTTCCTAAAGCTTTTCAGATTACCAAGGACAGCTGTAGGCATCTGTAATTGCTCAGGTCACTAAAGCTGGATACATTTATTTCTATCCTGGCTAATGTACTGTGCCAGTTTTGCCACTATTCTGGGCGATTTTTTTCCCCTCTGTACACTGATTTCAGCATATTGAGTCCTCTGAGTTTTCTTCCCACCTCAGATGTTGTAACTTCCATTCCCAGCCACTCATGAGCCATCCAGCCCTTACCCCATATACTATACACTTTTCCTTACTGAAAACACATGCAATGCATTCATTTAATTTTGGGAATTATACTCAGTTTCTTTTAATCTCAACACCATCCTTACTGCATAGCAAACCCATGTCTTCTTTCCTGATTCTCTTCTTTATTCTTCTGGTTGAAGAACTTCTGTTGTTTATTTTAATATCCTTTGCAAGGTCTAACTCAGCTTGACTTTTGGCAATTCTCACTTTACCCCTATGCTTGCTGACCTCTAAAATGCAGCTTCCTTTGCAGATTCATCTTTTTTTCCATTTTCATTCCTAACAGAACCTATGAAGAGAGCCAGTTCACTGTGGACCCTTCAAGTTTTTCCTCTCTTATTTGCAACGTAAGTCCCACATCAGTTTTCCACTTCTGGTGCACAGAAATTTCAAACATCCTACAAGTACAGGTCAACAAAAGCTTAGCTGGAGCTGATTGCCCTAAGCAGAGCCTGTAATAATCATAGATCACTCTTTGAAATAAAATCAAGTAAGCAAGTAGACCTCATATCTACAAACTTTGGGACTTTTTATTCCCTTCCCTTCAAGGGTCAGCTCACAGTGGCTGAAGTTTCATTCTGATTCTCAGTCTCCTCTTCCAGAAAATTGCTTCTAAGTGCCAAAAAAAAAAGCTTAAAATGTATTTAGTTTTGGGGTTTCCTGGTAAAGGTACCTACTGGTAATCACATCTCAGGATAACCAGATCTTGCCATTACTAGCAGTGTTTGTCCTCCCATGTTTTATCTGGTAGGTACAGTCTCACGTGTTGACACAATTCCTTGTGGTATTACATTCTCTAATAACATTTCAGATCTTTATTCAAACCCTGAAATGTGAACAATTTTCTGAGAACTAAAAGATACAGCACTAATTTGAGCCTGACATTACTGTCACGATGATAGGTACCATAGTATACCTTAAACAATGGACCAAGCTACTACAAGGGAATGAAGTGCACTGCTATAAAATGGATAAAATAAAGTCATCTATGACTCAGGAGCTCACCAACAAATGTTAACAATACCAGCACTGAACCTGGGAAGATCCTTCATATGGTATGGTTGTTTACATCCACAGTAACTTGAATCCCTATGTTTAGATAATAAACAAAATTACTCTCTAAATCTCTCATGCACACGTATCTAGCAAGACCAAGATGTATAATTATTGACTTCAGAGGTGCTATCACACTTGAATGAAAGGCTGTCCTGCTGCCTGAAAGCAGGAACAACTTCCTTGCTTGAAAGAAACTTCTATGATATTGTCTAAGGGTTTGATCCCTGTAAGGAAGTAAAGACATGAAAGTTACTTATTACTTGGGTTGCCTGAAAACATTCTTCCAAAAAGTTATTTAATAAAAAAATTAAAGGCTTTAATTTAGTAAGTTTTTCCAAAAGGTATCTGCTTTTGTTGTCTTCATTTTTAAATAGCAGCTTGCAAAGTTTCTGCAATGTTTCCAATGAAAACTGAGAGATGTGGGTTTTCTTAGTAATTCTTCAATTTTTGCACTTCAGTTTTTGCATAATTGTGCTTTTGTAGCAAAAGTTTGTAAATGCAGGAGTAATTTTTAGGAAAACAAACTTTTTTTCCCCCACACATATGTCCCTGGGATAATAATGTGCCCCTGTCCAAATTCTGTACTATAACAAGTTCCGTTTTTCTTTCGCAGTGATGCTAGCTCACACAGTGTTGAACAAAACTTAGAGGAACATGCAGCTCCTGTCCCACAGAAATGCCAAACTGCAAATGAAACTGTACAACTGAAACTCCCATTGAGATAGATGAGGGTTGAAGTTGCACAACCATGATTTAATCCTATGTTGCTATTTGTTTTATGCTTGCAAAATCTGAACAAATATGCAGAGATCATATTTATTCAGCATCTCTGCCACAGAATGTTGGGGGGGCCAAAAGAATGCATTCAGGAAGGGATTAGACAAATTAATGGTGGATCAGTTCACTGGTGGCTACCAAACATGGGAGTCTGGGTGCAATATCTGGTTTACTTAGTTCCTGTGCTGCTGGGAGCTGGAAGGATAAACCAGGGAAAGGATCATTCTGTTCTTGTCCTTGTTTTTAACCTCTTTTCCCTAACCAGTAAGTATCTGCTACTCATAAAGCATTATTATTATTATTATTGTTATTACAAATGATACATGTTAAATTTAAAATCAGAAGTAACTACATTCTGCTGCATCTTCAAATCTTGTATTTTCTCATGCCTCTTGAAACTCTGAAGTCTTCCAATCAAGACTAGGTTCTTCAATCAAACATAATTTCATCAGGAAAAAAATTATTCTCAACAGCACACTAGATAGCCCCATAATCCCATCTGACTTTAAAATATCTGTTACTGTATCTTCATTAAGAATCAAATCACTTTCATCATTACTCAACCATGGAAGCATTTAGATGGAGGCCCTTCCTGATTTTGATGTCATCCAAACATTCTTGGAAGTTACCGATAAAGGACTTGATGCCGCAGCTGTTATTTACCTCATTCCTTCCACTAATTTTACTTCCACTAGTAGCTGTTCTGGGATGAATTTCTTGTTGTCCAACTGGGACAGTCACGTTACCATCACACTTCACTTTCAACCTCAGTTGGTTTGAGCTAAACATTAGTATGTGGTGGAATGTGTTATGATTGTGAAAAGTCACATCATTTTTAAAAAGTGCTCCTTAAGCTGGTGGCACATACAGCGTTGGTGCCTTGCTTTTCTTTCTAAATCAGGAGTATTCAAGAAGAATCAAATTCACCAAGACGTAACTAGAATGTTGGGGGAGGGGGGGGGTGTGTCTTTTTTTCACTGCGGGGAGTGAGTCCTTTAACCTAAATTTCTACAGATATTTGGAGTTAAATATTTCTGAAGCATAGAACAACTTTTTGTTTATTTGTGTTTTAAAAGTACTTCTGTCTATGTGGGGGTTTTGTCCCTAACTAGTTAGAAAGTGTATTGATCCCTAGACTACATTCTGCTCTATTGCAACTCTGTCAACCAAACAGTAGAGACATGATCTAAACCCTCTGGAACTGAGCAACATCAATGCAAAAACAATGGTGGATAACAACTCACTTGATAGTTTGACTATTCAAACTGGATTAGAAAAGAAAACAAAAGAGCAAATGTCATTTTGAGCCAGGCCACATGATCCTGTATCACACCAGTTTCATTCTTCCTCCCCAAATATATAAATGTTTGCAGCAATTTACTCAGATTATTAAAACTGCTTTCAGAACGTATAATGAGTAAGTTGGTTTCTGGTTTACCAGAGAAAAACAGAGCAGAAAGAAATCCCTTCTTTTTTAGCTGACTAACATCCAGCCAGATAAAACTGGCTAGTGGCCACAAAATACCATTATAATCAAATTTGGCATAAACAAAGATTTTTATTTGCTATATACCACCGGTAATTTTACGCCCACCACCAGATAAAAATTAACAATAAATATTTAATATGTCTTGAAATGTGCTTTTGTACTGGCTTATGGAATATCTGTGAGCAGTTGGCAATGCCCTTGAATCTATTTGTTCCTCTGCTTTGTTTGATGGCCATCTATATGGATACTTTATTTGTTTATTCAGAAATGTTGGAATTAGAACTTTGTTGCTCGGTTTTGACAGACTACATAGTATTTTTCACTGAAAGAGCATAGCAAGGATACTCGAATCTGCAAATTTAAGGTCTGGTTTCTATACTACCTTGCAAATTGCTTTTCATAAATGTTTTTCCAGTATACTTCAATTCTCATAGTCTCTTATAAAGCAAAGTGCTTAAGGATTTATTTAGACGCTGAAATGTGTTGATGAACAGTAGGTGGACTTAAGAACATGCTTAAAGTTAAGTACCTAAGTAAATACTTGGCTGAATAAGCCCAAATGATTGCAAAGTGTGATTCCCCCCCTCCTCCTTAAATTCAAATGAATACTCACAGAAATATTTTGCATTAATTTCCCATATGGTATTTGGACAAGCAAGTAGGGAGGCAGCACAGTCTACCGTAGCCACAAGTAAATACTGCAAAGAAGGTTTCATGCTCTGGGCCCGTCCTTCACAGGGGCAGATCGTTTGGGGAGTGGGGAGTCCGGCAGGTTTTGGCACCAGGGAGGAGCAGTGGCCCCAAGGGAGCTGCCTAATTACTAATTACCTGGAAGTTACCAGTTGAGGAACATTAGCTTGATCCAAAGAAGAGAAATGCAAAGATTTCTATTTATATTAAAATGCAAATATTTAAGAAGACCCATTTAAAATAACAGTCATATGCATGAGCATAAATTTGCAGTATTTAGATAACTTGCTTCTCTGGGAGCTAATTGTATAGCTAATTATCACATTTCCTAATGCTGCTATGATATAATTTCCTGCACCATTGCACAGGAGACGTAAAACCGTGCCCTTCTTGAAACAAATCTCTTGGTCCACAGGCTCGGTTGAGGCTGTAACTTGATGGGCGTGGGCTCCCTAACAGCATCCTTATTCAGGTGAGCTGTCTGCTGGCTCCGGAAAGCATTTTGCCGTAGTAAAATAATAATGAAGAGCTTCAGGATCAGGCCCGAGGCTGCTCCCAAACAACAAAGTGAGTCCTTTCGAATGACTTCGTCTGCTGTACCTCCCGTGCACCATGAGTGTGTTACGCAGCCTCTTTGTGGAAAGAGAGCAGGAGGAAGGATTTCTTTCCAGAAAATGAAGGAAATTAGAAAACGATTTTTCTAATCTTTTTGGGGTCTGTCACGTCCAAAGCATGGCAGGTCGTCGGCTCTTTTGCTCTTGCTTCTATGACTGGGCAATGGGCATTCACTGCTTTCCTTTATTGAATCAAAGACCTTGGTGGGCTGCTGGAAAAAAAAAGATTGGGAAAGGGGTACCGGGGAGGGAAGGGCGAGCGCATGAGAGCACCACATGTTAACGTTGCCTGTGTATGAACAGCAAGCTTTCTGGCTTGACATTTATTGAAAAAATAGATCTTACACTGTATCCACCCAACACCTGTTGAGAAACACTGACCCCATTACAGAGGTTGGATTTACACTGGCTCTGTATAACACCCTATAAAGGAGGCCACTGGTGCAAAAGATTAAAGAATGCTGTTAAGTAAGTTGTTTTATTTCTTTTGAGACTGAAAGAAAGCTGCAAAGTGAGAGAAAGCTTTCCTCGGTTATTTACTCTTCATTACTGGGGATCTTGAAGGGCCTTGTATAAACTGCTCTAGTCGGGTCATGACAACACTTTATAAGGTGCAAATGTTGAGGTGGAGCCAGTGCTATACTGCAGGGGAAGCAAATGGAAAGGTCCCTCCCGACTAAATGGAAAGTTAGTGCTAATAAAAGCTCATGACTTTGGCACGGCTTCCTAGGCACAAGGGGCCCATGAACACGGGTTTGCACCAGGACCGCCGAGCCCCGAGCAAGTGCCCCAGCCCCGCACACGGTCGACGGTAGTACACGCTGCCCTTGGTGAAGTTTCTCCACGTGAACATTGTAAAGTCCTCGTTGGAGCTAAAAATCATACGTTTAAGGGCCGGGGAAAAAAAAAAATCCCTTCTTTTTTACTAGCTGCTGTATAATGAATAGCCCATTTCAAGGAATGTGTGAGTTCCTATTAGGGCTGAGTGAATGCTGCAAAATATTTTCAGGCAATGTGTGTCCCAGTTTTCAAACAAATGGCTTTCTGTGTATTCGCTCCCCTCTGCTCTCTGCCTTCCCCAGTCATTTGTGGTATCTGGTTCTACCTGGGCAAAACCTGACGGAGAAGGCTTGCCTGCATTCACCAGCGGTGGGATATAAGGCTGTGCCTGCCTCTCGCCCCCTTTTTGTTCAGCGAACTGTCGCTCATGATGGGAACGTCCAGCTTTTTGGGGCCAAGCAGACTGGAAGGTAAAGCAAGGCTTGCAAGGGGTCATGGACATTGAGCAGTTACGTCCAAGTAGGGCAATGGAGGATTGACCTTGACCCAGCCATAGACTTCTGGGGCTTGAATATATTGCCTTGAAACATCCTGAAATATCTGAGGCACCTACAAGGGGCTGCCCGATCTGATACGGGACCTGTGGGAGAATCATATCCTTTGGGAGTAAGTGTTGTAGTCGGAGAGACCCCTGAGGAGATCCCAAACAACACTAAACAGCTACATGTGGGTTGATAACTTGAGCCCTTTAGTCATCCTCTGTCTGAAGACTGGCTAGAAGCGTGGAGACTCAGAAAATCCCTGGCCGAAGAAGATAAACAGAAAAGAGATGTGTCCACTGTTCGAAAAAGGAAAAGGCAAAGGAGACACAAAGGCAGGAGGTGTTTGCTTTCAACAGCAAAGATGAAGACTCCTCAGAGGGGTGAGGACCCTGGTAGGAGACTGTTTTGCTCGGTCATCATTCAGCAGAAACCTGCAGCTCCTCTGCACTGCCTTGGAATAAGCCCTTTGCTTCCGAGAAGATACAATGCAAAGCCCGAATTCCTTCTTCTGTTTTCCCACATGTCTGAAAAAAATTGAACTATAGCTACAAAAATCTCTGGAGAAGTGGACAAAGCAGCTCAGAAGCCTTCGGAGGTTCTCTGCTGGCTTCCGGATGGCTCGTGTTTGAGCTGCGACACATGGCATGAAAAGGGCCACTTCAGGCAATGAGTTCCTGTCCCTCCCCAGTTGTTCCCATCACCAAGCACTCTCTCTCTGGCTATGGGCAAGGATGGAGGGACTCTGGGCAGCAGATGTCAGGGTGTGAGAAAGTCTCCCTTTATTCAGCAGGCTTTTGAGGAAAGTTTCTTTCTCATCCCACCCTTTCCACAGCTCTGTTTGGACACAAACACAATTTTTGTGTAGGAATAATTTCTTCATAGCCAGGAAACATACTCTCAATGAGATCTCTTTTTTTTTTTATTCCTCTGGGTTGGGAATAGTCCCTTATTTCCCACGTAGAGATGTAAGGCTGGCATGTGCTCTGTGTTTGCAATAGGCAGAGCAGCTGTGTGGAGCTTGCAGAGTTGGGCTCCTTGTGTGTTAGGAGAACTAAGCCCTGCAGGTTCAATTAATAGACTTTGGAAACAAACCAAGGCCTGACGATCCCCAGGCTTGTTTTAAGTGAAGGAAGGTGGCTATCGGAGAAGAATTAGACCTGCCAGGGTCTTAATGCAGCTGGGACACACAGCAAGAGCCTGAAAAGCTGAGTCTGGAACCTGTGCTCTGATGGCTGCTGAGCCAAGAAGTCCCATTGCTGGGACAATAAACAAACAGGAACGGTCTGTGCAGATGAATGCCTCGTCTTTCGGTTTGCAAGGACTGTAAAATTCGTATGCTTTCCAAGTCACAAGACCCAGCATTTAGCCCTAAGTTCTTTAATGAGAAGGATGAACAGAAAGCAGTTTCACAAAGTGGGAAAAAGGTGGGATTTCTGTTAAAAAAAAAAATAAATCCAACAGTGCTTTTCAAACACTTAAGGGCCCATTAAGTTAAAAAATCTTTCCATTACTAATTTCAGTTAATTACCATATTAAACAAATAAAGACTTCAGTTACTAGGATCAAAGGCTAGTGCTTCAAACTAAGGCAAAATCTCTTGAAGTCACAGATTTGGAAAAGTGCCTAAACACACAGCGCGGAGCTGGTGGTGCAGAAGGCCAGGGAAGGTGAGCATCACGAGAGCTGATGGGGAAGACAGACCTGTCCCCACACCCCCCCTTCACCTTCACCTGGAACGTGGGCATGCTCCCCTGTTGTTTCCAGCATCCAGATCCAGAAGAAATCATGGGGCTATTCACCGGCTGCTGGTCGGCTGGGTGTTACTGTTCCCATCCTTCTCGTTAAGCCTCTGCATTTTGGCTCCGGCAAAGCCCAAGGTCAGAATAAAATGTACTTGGTTGCTGATGACTGACAACTAATTTGGGGTGAAAAACCCTGCATAAGGAGTTTTCCACCCAAGAACCTAAATTCTCCACTCTGGCACTACTTCTTTTAGAAGTCCATTCAAAAAACAGGTTTCAGGATGAATCAACTGAGCAAGAGGAAACTGGCATGCCGACTGAATGTTTAATTGTTGTATCTGTGCAAGCGGTAAAAGACTAGGAGGGGGAGAGGCAAGGAGGGAGGAACAGAAGGACTCTGGGATGACTGGGAAATGCACAAGTTTTTATTTATCGACTCTGTTTACTTTAAAATGCATCCAACTGGAACGCTAGGTGCAGACATAAAAATTAAAATAGAAAACATCCTGGACCAGCCTCTTAGAGGATGCAAATTGGCATGGGAGTTCCCCTGGCTTCCAGCAAAGCTTGCCGCACTCCCACCAGCTGCACTCAGTTGCTCTCAGTTAAGTCAAATAAAGTCAACTCCAGCGCTGCAGTCGATTTTGCAAGGAGAGAGAAGGAGGAAGAAAGAGATGGGGTCTCTGAGGTACCTGTGAGCTAAACCATTCAGGGCACGGTGGATCTGAATGAGACCAGAAACGAAGGGGAAGCCAACTCAGGTCAAGGAGCGCAGGTGTGCTCCAGATACGAGCCATGCTACGGCTCGCTGCCATTCCTGGGTGGTCCAAAGGTGTAGTCCCACTGAGGGCTCATTGCAGTAGACCAAGCCCTTGCCTCCTGGACTTGCCATGGACTCGAGGGAAGCAAGTTCAAGTGGGGTCAGGAGAAAGAATACGACCATTGAGTGGTAACAATGCATACAAATTACCAACAGACCATGAAATTCAGCCTCAATCTGTTAAAAATGCTGGAAATGTGGGAAAAAAGAGTGCAGTTAAACTTCATCTGCCCAGAAGGTGACGTTGAGGCTTTTCTTAAAGTGTGTGTGATACTTGTTGCATGTTATTTATACAGCTTTATAGGAATAATCCCAGGTTTCCTTACTGGATGGATCAATCCCTTGCTGAAGTATCAGAACGGCTGGACTAGGCTGTGACGGAGCTCTGTGGGGCACCAAAAATGCCTCCAAATTCATGGCAGCCCTGGCAGATTGGAATGATTACACATGGCCAGATCTACAACTGGAAATACATTTCTCCTCTCCTCAAACATGTAGGAGTCTCTGGGGAGACTGGAGGTGCAGAAAGATCATTTTTTTTGCAGGAGCCTGGACTGTAAATCATGGTTTAGTCCCATCTGGACATTTCCATCAATTTATAAATAATTTGTTTTTCTCCTAGCAAGGACTTCACGCTTGCTGTGGGGTGCTGGAGAGCTTTTTCACAGTGAACATATGGAATTTTCTGTGTCATACACTATTACATACATGCTAGTGGCTGTGAAGAACTGAGACAGACACACAAAGAGTCCTCTCCCAAATGAATTCCTGCTAGTTTTTAGGTGGGGAAAGCAAAGCAGAACCATTTAAAACCGAACAAAAGATGTCAGAAATAGAATACATACTTTAAAAAAAAGTCTCAAATGAAATTACAGTCAATGCACATTTGATTGGTTTTGCCTGCTTAATGCACCTTCATTAGCTGAAGAGAAGAGCCAGCCAACTGTGCTTGCAATAATATCGTCACAGAAAAATTCCCCAGTGAACTCTCTCTGAGATAACATCTCCAATAATCTTTCCGGTGTTAAATAAACAGCCAGAAAGGAAAACAAGAATCGATCCAAATACTCATTTCTCCCTAGCAGTTGTGTTTTTGGGAGTGGAATGGTTCTGGATGGAGGATCCTACATATGGCTTAGTTAATGGATCGTGATATGAGTGAAAACCTTCCCAAAGAGGAATTTAAAAATGAGGGCTCAAAGAAGAGCCTTTCTTGTCGTAATTTATGGGCTGAATGCTTGCTTAAGGAATGCAAATAATCTCTAGCAGACATGACTGCCATTGACATCTATGGGAGCAGGCACTGCAACAAAGGGAGCTGGGTCTGGGCTGCCGAGAGAGATTAGAGAAATGTGGCGGCATGTGGTAGTGCCTTTAAGGAAACTATTAGCTGAGGAAGCAAGTCACATTTCTCTAATTTTATTAGTATTGGCCAAATCTGGGAGTTCTCACCTAGACTTTAATTGGCCAAAATTTCTCTTGAAGTCAGTTGGAATTTGCCTGAGTTAGGGGCTCCATAACAGCTGAAAAAGGTCTTCAGGACTAAAACCCACTGCCCTTTCTTGTACCAGATGCTCTGATTAAGTGTCAAGAAGTGCCCACAAGGCAGTTTATAGGCAAAGTATATGGGCTTGAAGCTGTACAACCACTGTGGCTGACAGTGAACAATATTTTCCCTCGCATCTGAACACTATTAGAGAGAGAAAAGAAGACAGAACCATACTTGAAAATGTGAAGCACAAGCGAAAATTTAGATGGAGACACCTCCGGGTCTGCCAACACCATTAAAAGCACATATTTTGCTGTTTCATCTCCGCATTTCTACCATTTTCCATAAAACAACATGTTAACTCATTCTGGTCCACAGGGGTGAAAGTAGAGAAATAAGCTCCATGAGGAGGAAGGACAGTAATACTTGCTTTGGGGTTTTTTAATGGGCTTTCAGATTTTTAATCTATGTAATGAAAAAGTTACTCCTCCAAACAACACTTTCAAAGAAGAGTCAGAGACCATAGGGGAACTAAGCTATGCCCATGATCCTTTGGGTACCAAAGGATGTTTATCTGCAGACGGAGTACAGATTGCCGCTTCTTAGGCACGTTTGTAGAAGCGGACAGCACGTGAGGTCCATGATCTACTCAGTCCCTTCAAGGATTCCCTCTGAGCTGCATCCGAGTCAAGATTATATACATTTACGATGGAGCCAAACTCAGTCATTTCTCTAAGCAAGATGCTGAAGACTGTCATACATTGGTAAATGAAGGCTCTAAAATCAAAGCACGAAGGTAAATAGCAATTCAAAAGTGAAGAAAACTAATCATGAAATGTCTACCAAAGAGAAATCTTGACAAAATCCAGAGAAAAGATTGAATGAAAATAATCCAGCGTTTCTTCTTTTCTCACTGGAAGTGGTTGTAATTCGGTGTCCCCCTGGAAGCCACTCACATCTGAGATTTGGGGGCCATGGAAAATGATCAACAATGAATCCAAATGAATGAAATTTGAAAGGAAAATGTTACGGACACATTTGGGACTTGTGATGGAATTTTTTTAAGACCTTTAAAAAATGATGGGTGCAGTCTCAACTTCATTGAGCTACGCTACTTATACCACTTCTATGCCTGACCTAAACAGCTGTTTGATAGCTTATATTTCAGCACTTTTTTATCCACTCTCTATTTTTTTTCATTTCCCCATAGATTTTTTGTTATAAAAATATCAGTGCATGTGTTTTGATTTAAACAGCTAAAATGCTGGTTAACATTGGTTATTTTAAATGGTTGAGGCTTGTTTAAATACATGGAACTTTCCTTTTCTATGGAAAATTGTAGGAAATTAAGAAAATGTTCTTACCTTGGACTCACTAAGCTTATATATATATACTAAGATTTGGGTGGTGGCTATGTATAAGTGTGTAGGCACATACATATATATGCATGTATGTAAGGACGCATGTATGTGTGTGTGTCAATGGAGAAGAGGAACCTTGAACGTATTGGGAATTTCCTAGCAGTAGAAGTGATAGGCCATTTTTCTTAAGACTTTTATTGGAATCTTTTTTTGGGCTAAGGTGTGAAAATTGGCAGCTCATTGCATTTTCTGAGAGACTGCTGAAGATTGGCTAATTAGAAATCAAGTCTGATTCCAAGTGAAACAAGCTGAGGCCACTAAGTCTTCATAGGATGTTTGTCTGAAACATTTCAGTGAGTGCTAACATTTTCAGAAAGAACAATATTGTTAACCCATGTTCACAAGTGCAATACAGCACTTGTTATAAAGCAAAACTGGTATAAAATTTGCTTTATGTGAGTGATCAGTCTTCACGCTCCTTCCAGCCAGAAAATAGAGCCCAAACCGTATGATTTGTTCGTTATTTATGTAAGTGATAACACCAATTTAAGTGCAGAAGCTGACTTTTTAGCAAGGGTTTGATGGTTTATTCAGTTTCCCAGCTGGGGTGATTAAAGTCAAAGGATTTCCCAAAGGTCACAAAATTCAGTGATGCACCAGCCCCAGTAGAAGCCCCCCATCCTCCACTCCTTGTCGTTCACCCGGCTACTCTGTGCTCTAACGAGTAACACACTGGTGAGGCTGAGGACAGAATTTTGGCCTCGTTTCCTCAACCTTATTAATTTCAAAGCGCTCTTTACTAAATACACACTGCAGGCTTCATGAATCCACATTCTGGCCCAAGAGACCTGATAGACAGTGAAAAAATTTTCCCCAAAGATGTGATGGAAGCTTCATAACTCAAATCACGCAGAATTGGGTCTGACAAAGCATGGGTGAACACGCTAGTGTGAACAGAGTTACTTTGGCAGAAGGAGTCAGAGCGGAGGACTTAACATGCAATGTGCTCTCGTGCACCATTACTCACTCTGTGGTCTACAAACCACTGGTGGTCCATGAGGCATCAGAGCATGGCCCAAGAAATGACAGAAATTTCTTTGTTGTGGTGTTTTGTTTTCTTTTTTTTAATAGAAAGGCACATTCTGAAACAAAAATAAATGAAAGGGGAGAAAATGTAAGCCCGAAGCACTTAAAACTCAGCCTCATTTTTATTTGGTTATAAAGGAAAGCTCTCACAGCAGCACCACACAAGATGGCCCTTGGATTTCACACCCTGCAAAAGCGAGGTTGTCCATGGATTTAAGGATGCTGAAAAGCACTGAGGCAGCAGATGAAGGTGAAGACTGGAATGAGAGAAGACTTCTGCTCTCGTTCTGCACTGCGGCACTGGGAGTGATAGCAAGCTTTCCAAATGATTGGGTCATGTAGTTTCTCATTTCTGTGTCATAACAGGGTCTTGATTCTAAAACTATGTCCACTTTGGGAGTCAAGAGTTCTGTTTTCTTCCCATCACATCTGCTTTTATTTGGCTTGTCTCCCTACATGACTTCTTGTGCCTCCACTTGCTTGTAGTAAAATCAGTACCATTTTAGTGAGGGTCACATCCTCCTACTGTTTTGAGGACTGTCAAAACTGTGCAAACCATCTGCAAATGCCTGAGATGCCGTTGGAAGGTCTTTTCCAGTTGTGCTGCCTGAACCTTCAGTCCATCACAGCCCTTTAATATTATGTACGATGCTGGCTGAAAGGTTTGTGACAAAACTCTGGATTTGGTGGGCAAGGGATGAGTACTATGAAAAGTGAGATTATTGTGAAAAACAGCTTTCACAATTCGCATTTTTCCACAAACAGACAGAATAATAATTTCCTTAATTGTGACACTACCTGGATTCACAATTGCAACACAGAGAGGATTGTCCTAAAGTATTTTAAGGATGAGACAAGGCTTTGGGAGAAAGCAAAGAGGGCAATTCTTTGTCTCTGAAATCAGTTATTTTTATTCATTCCACGTTGAGACCAAACCTACACGCAAAAGAAATATCCATTTTTTCCACTGTGAACATTTAACCAGAATAATGCCAAAAGAATGGCAGCATCACGCATCCTCTCACATCAGAACTGTTGGGTTCCTTAGGCTTTGTACCTCAGCTTGACGTTAAATGCTATGAAAGTGGCTGTGATTTCATGGCCACCATGGAGCCATGCTGAGGTGGCCTTGAAGGTGATCTGCATTCCCAAGATGTGTGGTCTGTACCATGCAGGCTTAAGAATGCTCTTTGTGGTGCAAAATTTTGCCTTAAGCCTGTTTTATTTATTGTAACCGTTTAAACCACTATCTCTTTGAACATGGCCATTTTTTGTAGATTGTGAAGATCATTATTTGTACAGTTAACTGCGCTCTTTCGGTTTTAACTGTTTTTCTTATATACATATGAAGTACTTTGGATCCAGCAGAGTTCATAGAGTACAAAGACTTGTGCTGGAAAAAAATATTTGCATTTCGCTAGTATTCAAGAGAAAGGTCAATAAAATAAAGCAAGATGAGAAATCGTGGGGCGAAATGCTGGCCCCACCGTAGTCAATGGGAGTTTTGCCATTGACTTTAACAGGGGCCAGAATTTCACCCGCGTTGCCTCAGATATGGTGAATGACTCCTTTTTGTCCACATATTTCAAGCCTTAGGAGGCAAATGGAATAGAAATAAATCAATATCCCATCAGAAATGCAGATTTCACCTTGTCCTCTATGTTTCTGAATCCATAAAACATTAATTGTGGGCAAACTTTGATCTCTGTGTTTGACTTAGATTTTTGTTATTCCTTCAGATTTCAGGAAGGCTGACTATTACAGAGGTTGCCTGGATGGGCTCTATAGGTGGAACAACCTGAATGACAGAAATGCACAGCATTCTTATAAGATGAAAGCATCCCTTGTATAGATCCAGGACCGGACAGGCTGTCTGCTCCACACAGTAACAAAGACTGAAACCATATTGGCGTGGTGCCTGATACAACACTAAATGCTTCCCTGTGGCTTTCTACTCCCAGGGAGAAAGAGCAAAGAAATCAGCGGGGAGACCAGTGGAAGTCATGGTTTGACAACATCAAAGAGCAGCTTGGACCCTATCCTTATAGAGAGAAAAAGGTTGCCAGGATCCCATGAGTTGGCTGACTAAGAAGGGAAGTGCTGCCAATGCTCCGATTCAGGATGACTTGGGGTGACCCAGTGAGTGATGGCCATTGCCGGTGGAAGAAGTTAACAGAAAAAAAGCAGGGAGATAAAGAAAAATAGCCAAGCAAATACAGGAATTGGGAAAGCATAAGAGCACAGGGGGAGTTGCCTCTTGAATCAGAAACGTCTGTGTTAGTAGTAAGGTCAACAGTGACTTCTGAGAAGTCATTTGCAGCCTTCGTTACCGCTTCCGTCCTCTGACAGAGACACATTGATGTGTGGTGCTATTTGTCTTGTCCACACTGGTCAGGATAACGGACAACGTTGGGGGGGAATGAAGAAAATACATCATTTAAGAACCAGGATGGCCAAACGCACATTTGCACCAGGATTTCAGATATTGCATGTGCGTCAGCCCCTGCTAGTTATTATTAATGACCTTGTGCTCCTTTACAAAGACCAAGTCCCCAGTGAGGGTTGAGTGACTTGATTTGCTCGTTTGTGTGAGAGAAAGCAACTACAGCGTGTGGCGGTCCAAGGCATGCTGCTACGGACAAGGGACAGGCAACTTTGGGCAAGAAAAGGCTTAGTAAGTGTTTACTGGGTGAAGGACTGCTCAGGGTGTACAGAAAATGTTTTCTAGGTCTCCAAAGGATGAAAAATCCATAAAATGGATGAAAAGTATTGTAATCTTGAAGTTCATTTTCCAAAACGAGATATTCAGAGGAATGTGATGAGCAGGGTGGCTCCCAGTTTGCTGTAAATCATTTCTCCTTCTGCTATATCCCAATATGCTCCGTCCCTGCAGCTCCTGAATTTCAACTCACGCTGAACAACATTGCAAGACCTTGTTTTCTCCAGAGGGGATCCTAAGGCAGTGTTGAAGTCAACATCTAAGAAAGGACTGATTTTGGCCACAGCTACACCTGTGGCAGCTGGGTCTTGTCTTTAGCTGGACCATTGGGTGAGCAAAGCAATGGGGAAGGAGAGCTGCTCCCAGCCTCCTTATATTTTTGGCAAATCATTTCCCTATATTTCCATACCTCCAACTTTTACCTTAGCTGTTTAAATTGTCAGCTCCTCAGAGAGGTTTTGTACAGCACCTATTGCAACAGGACCCAAATCTCTTCTAAGGCCTCTGAACACCGCAGTAATATAAATAATAAGAAAGCATTTATCAAAGCATACAAAGGAAACTCTCTGTGCTTTGATTTAAAGCATGTAAAATGAGTCTTGGAAAACATTCCTCCAAAGAGGCAGAGGATTAATTAACACTTGCCCAACCCGTTGTGACCACAGAGGTGGTAGGAGCCCTCAGGACCCACTCACTTGCCACCAGGATTAGCTTTCATCAGGACGGGGTACAGACAGGCTCTGGATCTTACAGAGCATCACAGACATAATGGCATCTCCTTGCTTTAACTGGGTTTGCTTTTCTGCACAGAGAACTCAAAAGAAAATAAAGGGGCACAAAAATATGTCATATTTAAAGAGATGAGGAGGGAATAGTTCAGCATCCTTGAGGCTTACGGTGCTCCTTGCTAAACTTCAATACCCTGCTGAATACTTGATTAACAATCACCTTCAAAAATTGAAACCAATGAATCTCCTCCTGGATTGAGGAGCTCTGCCCTCCGACTTCTCCACTGCAGGTCCGGAGAGAGCCGTGCTGTGACACCGAGCAGCATCTGCAGGGAAATCGGGAGTCCTGGCAGCTGCCGAGAGCCGAGTTCCCAAACTCCATCTGGTCCGAGTTCATCAGTCTTCCTCTCTGAACGACTCAGAGTTGGAGTTTATCGTCTCAGCTGGTTCAAATTGCAGAGCACAAGAAGGGAGAATGGTTTTCCAGCTTAATTCCAGGATAATTTGTTTGCTTTATAATTTCTTTTTTTTTATTATTATTATTTCTTTTTTTATTGTAAAAATAGTTTAAATCCATCAAGTCACTCTTCAGAGTTATAGAGCTGCAATAAATCCTAATCTGCTTGGATTCGATGTCCGATCAATTTTTTTGCCAAGTACCCTAATAAAAATAGATTAATTTAAAGCTATGCGGGTAAAATATATATAGAATTTTACAGCAGCCATTCCTTTAGCTGGACTATGCTTTTTCTGTATGCATGTTTGAATCATTATAACAGCAATAAAAAGAACTGGTAATTACATTGCCTGTAAAAAGTCATTAGACAGGAACGGAAATTTATAAAACCCCACAATTAATGGTCGATGAGTACATACACACACACATACACATATGTAGTTGAAAATATATTAATATAGAGGATAGTTATGGGATACGGACAGGAAAGGAAACTGTTCTGAGGTTTAAATGAGTTATCTTCTGGGTTTGTGGGATTTCAGTGGTCTCATACATTCCTTAAAAACAAAATTCATGTTGTATCACCACCAAGCACATCCCTACAGCAGATTCCTGGGCAAGGAGTGATGTGGGGTGCATGGGGATGAAAGAAGGGAGCCTCATTCAAGTGCAAGGAGCATCCTACCCTGCAGAGCTTGCTGGATGGGAATGCCCAGGTTCACAGTCGATCCCAAGAGCTGGATAGATGGATTAAAACGAGGAAGGACTTTGCCATTTCTGTAGCCAGTCATAAAAGCAACCTGCCCTCATTTGTCAAATGAACTTTGTATAATACTATGAATACCAGGGCTTGACATTTACTGTCTGCAGTCCCAATCACTGTCTCAAATCAGGGACAGCAAATAAACACTCCTGA
Organism: Cariama cristata; assembly: GCF_000690535.1. Lineage (NCBI taxonomy): Eukaryota > Metazoa > Chordata > Aves > Cariamiformes > Cariamidae > Cariama > Cariama cristata. The sequence goes on along the minus strand of NW_009624736.1, from coordinate 36,760 downwards.
CTTGAAAGAATCAGTTGTCTGCAAAGACCCGAGTATTTGTCCCCGGGAGTATTTACGAACACCAGTGTGATAACTGCTGCCCAGGCAGGCAAGAATCATCCTTTGGATAATCTGGGAGCAAACGCAGCTTGATGCAGGCTTTTTTAACCTAAGGGAAATAAAACCTTGCTGACCCCATGGGATCCCTCCACAGTTTTGCATGGATGTAATGCTGCAGCGGGATCTTGCCGAGCCTCTGTTCCTGCCCTGCCACCGTTGCCATTGCTGGCATCCTGCATGTGCAGATGATGGGAAGCAGCATTGCAGCATTTCGGTTGTGGTTATGGGGTGGCGGGACTGGAGCGGCCACCCCCTGCTGCGGGAGAGGAAGGTGGGAGTTAAGCTACGGGTCTTGGGAAAGAAGAATCGGTGTCATCTCTGTTTAACTACTCAGCTTCCACCTCTCCAGAGAAATGCGTTCAGGAAAGACAGGGATATGTATTTCAGGGAGTGAAACCATGGAAAGAGATGGGATTCCATCACCTGGGAGCGAAGTAGAGAGACCTCTGGGTTACATGTAGGTGGTCTGGGTCAGTCTTAAAGAATACATGGGAAATTAAAAGAAAAGGCCAGGGGAGAAAATCATCCCTCTTTCACTCAGCCATCACAGTACAAAAGGATTATTCTTAAACTTATGCTTTAAAAGCACTGTCAGTCCTTCAGGCCAATTATTAAATTTTAAAAGGAGCAGTAGCAGATGCTCATAAGTTGAACAGGGGAGTTCATTTACATGATCAATTCAAAGAAAATTAAAAAAAAAAAAAACAACTTCAAGAAAAATAATCTCAAACAAGTCAGATTTTCTTGCCAAATTCATTCAAAGGATTTTTTCCCTCCTATCAACGGCTCTTGTATCCAAGGACAATGTTCTTTTCCCCTTTTTGGAAAAGCTTTGGACTGACATTTGTTTATAATATCTTATTAGAATTTACTAAAATATTTTCAGCATAAGACCCATGGCGTCACCTCATCTTTCCTCACTAAACCAATAAGCACACATTAAGGCACAACGCGTTGGGCTTCCTGTTTACATCCGCAGATGGCAAATTAATGTGTGCTCATTCCTCCAATGTATTCATCTCGTCTTTTCCCACATAATCTGTAAACGAAGCCCAGATGGAAAGAATTAGCTTGAAATCTCTCCCTCCTCCTGCCCCCCCCCCCCCCCCAAAAAAAAAAAATAATGTTGGGAGAGGGGTTTTGGTAGCACTGATTACACTGCAAAATTGTTCTGTGATTCCTTAGGTTCTTCAGTATATCGCTATCTCCCAATAGCAATATAAGATTATGCTGCTGGTATAATATAGCACATGATATAATATGGTTCCTATGCTACTTCTCTGCTTACAAGATCAGGGATATTAAAAAGAAACTGTTGAAAATTTATAAAGCAAGTAGCTAGAAACTAACAGACACTTATCCGAGCTCAGTGAATTCAGCGAAGAGACTGCCAAACAACAGACATGGGATTAAACTTTTCCAAGTGTTCCAAAGCTAGACTTGGTGTAGGTTGTCAACTTTTACATTGTTTATATGCTTTTGACAGTGCTCTTGCTGGATATGAGATTATATTTTATATTCCTTATTTTTCAAGGGAAAAACTTTTCATGAGATGCCTACGATGCCTTTTGTGGATAGCTGCTTCGAAAGCTTTGGATGGCTGACAGACTATCGAATCGGTATTATCGGTCATGTTTCAAGTTGTTTCACTGTGTATATCTATCCGGTAGTTTACTGGACTAGAAGCACAACCTCATGATGGAAGTCTTCCCCATGCAATTTGGAAGTGTAGGAATTACAATATGAGCTTGTGCCCTAAGAAAATGGACTGCGAAGAGAATCATGTCCAGCACCCTCTCCTCCGCACAAAATTTCTCGTACCTGTTAGGACACATCTGGCTTATTAAGAATATTCACCACTTTCCAGGCTTCAGAGGCATGCCTGGATCTCTTGGTACTCTTTCCTTATCTACTCCACTTAGTTATCTCCAGCTCCAAGTGGTTGCGTTGACCAACACTTTATGGGTGTGGATATCCCAGAGTGTTCATTTTCTGCAACCACAGTCAAGTCAGAGCCAATTCCTGATCATCCTGCTGGGAAGAGCTGAACCTCAAGTAAGTCTGTGCTTACAAAAAGGCTTTCCAAACTGACAATGAATTTTACCTGGCTAGTGCATACCATGGGAAAAACTCGTCAAAGGGAATTAAAGAACTAGTCCAGCTACACATTCATTTCATTCTAGTAAAAGCAAAACCACAGGTACATTTTTTTAATCCTCAATTATTAAATTGCTTAAAGGAGTTTACTGCACTGGGGAACTCTGAAACATTTTAGACACGACGCCAGCCATTTGTTTGAAGCCCTGCATGCCACCGCATGCACTGAACTACCCATGAACTCAAGGTGGCTTCAGCGCTCCTCATATCCAGGTCATGCACCAGCATCACTTCAGACCACGGCGGAGTTTGAGTCTCAAGAGGAAGAAATCCCTTTGCAGAGAGGGCATTTTCCTGCAGAAGTCGGTAAATTCGATAGAGAAAGGTTTCTTTCTTCAGTAGTTCATGAATAGAAAAAGTTGAAAGATCAGAATTAAGTGCCACGAAAATTGCAACATTTTAAAAAGGTTTTTTATATGGGTTATTCTGGAATTCTTTGGATTTTTTATTTTACTTTATGAACATTGTAACGGTCAGAAATGTTATTGTTCTGTTTGAATGCGAGTGTTTTATTTCAAAATACTTTTTTTTTAACTTGAGAAACACCCCCCTCAGTGAGGAAACAGAAAACCGTGCAGGCAAGGAGGGCAACAGATCTGAACTGAAAACCAAAGAAAAATGAGAATCAAAATGAACAAATGAAAATTACCAAAAATACAGAAGTAAACCCAATTTAATAATGATCAGTGACCTTCACTTTAACCTGCAAAAAGGGGAAAAATGTCTAGACAATCAAAATGTTTGCAAGAAAACTTTCAATAAAAATACTTGTCTCTACTCCACTAAACATCAAGGTAGGATTCGGTGGAGGTTTCTCATCCACAAATGCTTGGGAAAAAAAGGAATAAAAGAAAAGAGTTACGCAACTTTAGTCTGAGTAGTTAATTGTTCAAGGAAACAGAGTTTCCTCCAGGACTGATAAATACCATAGGCTATTTCAAACAACTGAGCAGTAAATCAAAGAGAAGTGCTGTTACATTATACAAGGAAATCAAAGTGATTTGCAGAACCCTAAATGTTTCTTCATTACCCTTAATCCTATACCATTACAGTAATGAGGAACTCTGATAAGGTTTTCAGACAGTGACAAGGCAACCAGAAATTTATGGGCATTTTTATTTAAAGCACTTTCTCTCAGTGTTTTTGGTTTAAAATATAATGAAATATTGTAAATACTTTTATGAGGTTGTAATACAAAACCGCTGTAAATGAACCTAAAACTGTAAGCTTTGTCAAAAGTTGAGAAGAGGACCAAGTTATGCTGCTATCCTGGACAAAAAAAAAAAAAAATATATATCTTAGTATGCTTTTTGCATGACAACAATTCAGAATATTTTTAAAAAACAAACCATTACTATTCAGTGGCATAGGAAACATATTCAAAATGTTGATAACTAAAACTTAGTTTTTTGTAACCAGTATAGAGAAGACAAGTGAATAACGAGTTATTTACTTCCTTAAATCACAGATGTCATGTGTACTTTTGACACAATATATAATACAAACATACATTACACTAGATCTTTCATATATGGACAGGTATGGAATGACTTGTAGAGATATGATATAGTTAATACATGTAGTGGATGTACTAGAATATGGATCATACCTATTTTTATACAATCTAACTGTGTGTACCGTCATAGTGGAAATAAATATGTGTTGTGCTCATTTTATGCTACAGACTTAATGACATCTGTGCCGGTATTTGCATCTATGTGGCTATGCACACACACACACACAGACATGGGAAGAGATTCAGAGCATCATTTCTCACGAAGCTGGGCTTACTGCCTTGACAGGAGAGGGCATTGCTTACTTTCTGGTTTGCTTTGGGCTTTGCCAACTTCTCGGAGATTTTCACGGTAACAGATGATTTTCTCCATCAAATCAAAGCGGGGCTGCACATGTGCTTAGGTCTGAGCATCTCCTCCGCACGCAGCAAGATGGGATGACGGACAAACCCTTCTGACTATTTACTGGTAGCAAAACGCTGCCTGGGTAGACCATAATCTGGATAGTTTATAAAACGCCACGCTCTCCAATGCTGGGAACACTGCTTTAATTCTTCTGAACTGGATTAAAAGAAACATATGCTAATAGAGGGGTTGCTGTTAGTGCAGCTGCTGTATACAACCCCGCGTAGCAGTGACAGAAAAACCATAACTCACTGCTACTAGTGAGCTTTCTGCTATTTATTTATTGAGTTCAGCCAACAGACTTCTAAGTGATTTAGATGTTCCTCAAGATAAAAACAGCATAGTAGTCAGGATTTTTTACAAATCTAGCATTGCATCAGCAACGGAAAGGGAGCAGGCGAGAGGGCAGAGAGGGGGAAATGACTTGGGTGTAAATGGGCACGGTTTGGTCTTTCTGCTGATCAACGTTAACAAAGACCAGGAGGTTTTACTGCTCTTCAGGCATGACTTTCAGTTGGGTTTAGTACAGAAAAAGAGACAATATATGTACAAAGGGACAGAGTAGCACACTAGTGGAATGGTGACAGTTCTCTGAGATGCCAAGTAAAAAGAAAAGTAATAAATGGCAGGGAGCCATTGGCAGGAGGCTCTGGGGAAAGGAAAAAAAATCAATTACTAAAGGGAATAAAAATGTCACTGTCAGAGGATGACAGGAGTTCCTAATATAAGGGATTTAGCAGTGAAGGACAGATTTTTTTTTTTTTTTTTTTTACTTAAAGGCAAAATATATGTTAACTCTGACGAGCATTTTTGAACTTTGAACTCCCTGACCTTTAAAACCTCCAAAACAAAACCCGGCCAACTCCGAAGAAACGGCAACAAACAGCAGAGTCAGTCCCTTGGGTGGCTTTGGCCGCACACCCGCAGCATCGTTTGGCTGCATCCAGTACCACCGCAGTGGCAGCGGCTCCTGTGGACAGACGGACAGATGGATGGATGGATGGACAGATGGATGGACGGATGGACGGACAGCAGCCAAACTCCACTTCTGTGCCACAGCCTCCAACCAGAGTCACCCGGTGGATTTTTCCAGAATTATCCTGGCATGATGGCAGCGGGTGAAAGAATTTGGCTGGGGAGACTGTTACTATCTCTGCTTTACAATGGATCCCAGAAAAGTCACATTTTGCCCTGGTTTGCACCTTTCCTCCCTCCTTCAGTTTGCCCGAGTGAGGTTACAACACAGTATTAATCACAGAATAATTTACGCCAAGGTATAAAACACCCAGAGCTGTTTTACATTAGAGAGACCTTTAAATCCTGCCCAGCTGAAAAAAAAGCTGTTCTCAATCACTCCATAAGCAACTCGGGGCCTCAGAGGAACAAAAATGTCACCCTTTTAACCCACTTTTAGCAAGTTTCTAGGAGCAAATGAGACCATCTGCAGCAGTTTGCTGCGACCTGAATATTTTCCAAGCACGGTTAGTTAGAGATATTTAACAAGCCCACGAGCTCATCTCTGCCTTCACACGGCAATGGGAGCTTGTGTCCCAAGAACCATAAATGACAGAGATTGTCCTTAAACCATAACCTTTGCAAAAGGCTCAGGACAAGCAAAGGGAAGAGAGGAAATCACGCGGAGCAAACCCCTCACCTCTTCTGCATTGATCTTGGTGGAGCATTTTTGAATTGACTAAGACGAAATCTGCGTTTACAACATCTCCTGAACTTTACCTCTCCCGCCCTACCTGTGCTGGATCCTCATAAAATATAAAATAGTGCCATCTACTGATATTGCATTTTAACAGTTCCTCTGTACTCCATGAGATCTTGAAAGCTGATTTTTCTATCCCTTCCTCACTGTATTAACTCCCTAACCGGGGCATGCTACTCAGAGGGTACTAAAGCAGCCATAAACTGGTACTGGAAGAAAATATACTAGTGCTAGCAGGGCTGTTGCAAGGGATTAAACCTACTGGTGTCAATCCAGAACCCCTAATGAAAAGGTAAAAATATTGTGCAGGTCTGGGTTTTCCTCTGCAAAACACAGGAAGGTGTAAAGGGGAACGCAAGGATGGTTAGTTGTCTTCAGGAGTGCTCAAAAGGCACGTTGGTGTGCGAGGTGCACATGAAATCCCTCGTCACGTTATTTAAGACAAGAGGAAACACCTGAAAGGAAGGACCAGAGACAAAATGATGTGGCTTGTGGCAGTAACATGAGTGGGGCCACTGGTGTTTTATATATGGGAAAAAAATGCCTGCTTGGGAGCTACAGACCTGCGGAGAAGGACGTGTCATCTCCTGCCAAGTGTTAAGGCACTTTAGAGAAAGTTGCTTCACAGAGCTAACATTTCCCAGATAGGTTAAAATAAAAAAGAGAAAAGAGAGTGTGATTTCCCTGGTTTGAACCGGTCAGTGTTGATATGAACACTAGTTTTTGATAACACCAAAATCACAAGGTAAAAATCAGATTAGCCCCAAAGGTACAAATACTCTGCATATTTACACATTGCTCATAACCACTCTACACCCAAATGCCAATCATGAGAGAAAAACCATGTGCCATGTGCACCCCTAATACTGCTGAGGAGGGTTTATTTTAAGACGTAAATACAACCCAGGTTTTCAAAGCATATAAACGGCATAGAAAACGCGTACACATCTCAGGACAACCTCGATTTGGGAATAACTTTAGCCTGCAGCACCGCCGGTAGCAGGTCCCAGAGGGTGATGTCCCAGTTCCCAGTAGAGTGACCAAAAATCCAACATTCGCCTCACCTCCCCGTGCTGTTCCCGCCCCCCCCCGGGCGGGGGGGGGGCCCCCCCCCGCCTGCCGGCACACAGCCCCCCTGCAAGCCCTCCACATTACTGTTCCTCCATCCTCCCGCCCATCTAATTGCAACAGGCTTTGGATCCTTCTCCGGGAGTCCCCGAGTGACAAATGAACCTGTGTAACTTTCCATTTACCAGCCTCCTCCAAGAGGATACGCAAGCTCCTGATTACAGCACGTTATCAGATACCAGCACTGGGATTTTTCCCTCTCCTGTTGTTTTTATGATGACGATAAGTTGTTACAATCTTTATTTTACAAGACAGCGCTCATTGCCCCGGCCGACTGAGGGGGGTCGCTGATTGCCATGACTTCCCTGCAGGTATAAAGGCTGGTGATTTATGGCAGGGGAAATTCATATTAACCATAAATATCTTAATAACTAGCCATCTGGGAGAGAGAGCAGGCTGTACATCCAATGCAGACTAATTGCTGTTTAATGGGCAGCATCTACAGCACTCTGTAAAACAATGCTTTTGGCAGCGGGTGTTGCTGAGGTTATAGAAAGGGCTTTTAATCCGGCAGAGGAAATATGCCGCAGAGATGCCGACTGCTGCTCTGGGCTCAGCCCTGCTACCCTGCATCCCACAAGAGCTGATTACCTTGTGTTAAAGAGAGAGACGCATCCTCCCGCCTTCGGGCAAGAACCGGACCCAAAACACCCAGCCGCAGCCTGGGCTGCCGTCAGCATGGCTGTGGCCACCCTCCAGCTCCCACGTGCCAAAAAGAGGACTCGCATCTCCCAGCCTCAGGATGAGGGTTGTAAACTTGGCTAAAGACTCACGAATATTTTGGGTCTCCCTCATCCAGGGAGGCTCACAGGTAGTTTGGTGCTAAGTTGGCAGAGGAGGTGGAAGGTAGACACTGAGACACCATGGTTTTCTACGTGAGCTTCCTGCACAGTAAGATGGGAGGTCTGGAGACATCTCAGCTCAGCGTGACCACCCTGAGGGCCCCATGGCCAAAAAGAGCTGCTTCTCACCAGCTCGCCCATTGCTATTTTGTTCTTAACCCAGGAGAGACCACTCTTTGGATCAATGCCTTCCCCCAGATATCAACCTCCCCACTCCTCTCTTAACTCAGACTTCAAAGGAACGAAATCCCTGTGGCACTTTCACTGCAGGGGGAGATAAATGAGTCTGAGGATAGTTCTCATTTTTTTAACGTAAATCCCATAGCTTTTGCTTGACAGGGTCTCTTTCAACCCATAAGGAGGTTTCATCTGTATTGCATCCTCCACAGAGGTCTAAGCCAAAGGACCTCCTCAGGGTTTACACCCAACTAAAATATTAATGAAAATAAAATGACTGTGATGCAACCCGTGGTTCTGCCTAGTTGTAGGATCATTTATCGTTTATTTGAGATCAGCTGAGGTCTGGCAGGAAACATCGCTCATGTATTAAATATGTCTCCTGCCTTTCAATTTGGGATCATTGTTATGAGAGAGTCCTGTGCAGAAGTGAGTGATGAGGAGCCACAAAAATAGTTCAAAGGTCTGGCCGTTTCCCTGTTTAGCCACACTATTTGATGGAGTGTAGCTGAAAACATTATTAAACTCTACTGTTTTAGCAAAATTCTTCAAAGTTCCCCGGACCAAGAGGAAAACAGCTTTCCACTGATCTTCCCTTTCCTCTCTTCTGAAGAATTTAAAAGCAAGAGCTATGAAATACTTGTTATCAATTTTTTTTTTTTTTTTTACTTTAAAATTAGTCTAAAGTTCTGGAAAGTCTACAAAAAGATTATTTGGGGTCCCTATGGTACGTGAACAGTAGATACTGTAATAACTAAATCCCGGGGTGACTAGAAAAGTCCCTATACAGGAAAAAAAAAGAGAAAAGAGAACCAGCGTACCCCTGGAAAGCAGAACACTCCCTTCGAGGCATTCACAAGGCATCAGGTTTCTTTAAGCTAATGGTCAAAACAAGATCTCACCAAGGAGTAAGCAGTTGGTGAAGCACTCCTGGAAGGTGACAACTGCTCCGTCTTGCTGTATTTATTTTCCAGCCCTGCAGCCAATTTGTGTACGCTGCACACAGCTGTCCTGAGGCCAGGCAGGCTCCTGGAGAGCACATCTCAAACAGACCACAGCAATAAACGTGGGCTGCAGATGCTGCTTCACAGAACACATGCCCAACTAATCCCTTCTGATAAGTACAGAAGGTGTGGAGATGTTGCTCCTCCTTCTCCATGCCTCTTTTTTTTTGCTACTTGTCACTCCGTTCTCACTCAACACTTTCTCTTTAAGCATCAGTATCGACAGACCAGTGTGTCGGTTGCAGATAACTGACTGTTTAGGTGTTTAAATCCTCTCATAGTCCCCTCAGCATCACCCAGAACAGTTTAAAATGTCAGAACCTGACAGGAAAATTGCCCCATTCATCACCATGATGTACAGAATCATCCTCTTCCACAACCACCTGGAAAAATAAAGTCCAGATCCAATCTGCCCAGCACAAATCAGTGCTCCCTGCAGAGATATTAGCGCCTCGTGCCACACTGCGCAACTCCGGCACATGGGATGGCAGATGCTGCCACACCTCAGTGCTGGTTTTCATGGACTAAAAAGCAGCTTTTTCAGCTCTTCTGGAATCAGGATGCAATGCAAAACCTCTTCAAGCTCTGATTTCTCCAAGTGAGGTCACTTGCCTATGTTGAAGGTCAGTCACCTGCATGAACAGCCCTCCCTTCAAAGTAATTTACTGGAAGCGAATACACCACTTCCCTGCCCCTCTTTAGGTGATCAAACTGGAAATTATTCCAGTGCAGTTGCATATTTGCCTTTTGGAAGCAAAGCCATTGCAAGAGTACCAAGAAGAGAATCAAATCACCCAATGTGTGCAGGTTAAACACGCTCCTGGACCACGGTGCACACACTCGTGCGCCAGGAAACAAAAGGGCGGTGAAATCATACCGTTTCATATCCTGACTTTTTGGTTCATCACTCCTGGACATCAGAGAGGCCGTGTGGTCCCACCCAGCTATAAAACCGCAGCAGTATCTGTGCCTGGGAGGTGCTGTGATGGATGTCACACCCTGCCACTGTGCATCGCTGGGAGCGGAGGGTGGAGGACCACAGCAGTGGTACCTTGGATCCACCTCTTACCTAAAGCCTGGATGAAAACCTAATAAAGCACAGGGAATGGGCACAACTTGCACCTTAGCAAGCACATCCTCATCGTTCCATCTTTACAGAGCTACCACAGATCCAGCTTTGAACTGAGAGGAGAGGAAGTCAATGCTGCCTGTGAATGCACAGCCTGGTCGGGATGGAGGCTTCAGCCCTCTGTTACCTGTCCCTCTGCTGCCTCCCTCCATGCTGACCTTCCCTGTCGCCTCTCCAAAGGCCACAGAAGACCTCCAAGAGGCACGTTTAGGCTCCAGTATTTGAAAAGCTAGCAAAAGCCGATTTCTGAGTTGTCTTCAGTTGCACATTTCCCAGTTCTTGCTTTTGGGGTCTAGGGACAGAGGATTCCACAAGGCAGAGACACATCTAGACCATCATGTGTTTGCACAGGGACTTGAGCCTCCTCTTGTTCTATTTTGTTTTTAAACACCGAGATAACACATGCATCATCATGCTGTAAAGCCTGAAACGGAGGTGGAAGAGGTAGGGTTTGTGGAGAGAAGAAATGAATTTCATAAGACCAAGAGAGGAGAGATGAGGCTCCAGGTGTGCTGACTGTGAACTCCATCTGGGAGATGGACCGAGTGCCACCACAGCTGAGTTTACTCCACAGGAACACTAAATTTTCTCATCTCCATTATGTTTTTGCAGAGGGACAGCTAATGTTTAATCCAGGGGATTGGAAAATCAATGACACCATCTTCCCTAACCAAGACAAAGACTGAGAGGTGGAGACTTACCAAGCTGTTGTTAGATGTCCTCCCAAATCCATGTCAGCCGTCCTGTGACGGCTGCGATCCACCGCTTTTCAGCACGTTGGCTGAAGTTACAGCACACCCCAGCTATCTTCACCAGCTTTTTCTCTGTCCTAAAATCAATGCAAAGCAAACGCACGTGGCAAGGCCATGCCCACGCAGGGTGCCTGGTGCTGTGCGTTAATGTCCTCTGGAAACCTCACCACAATCTGAGTAATTTGTAGCCCACGCTTTTTTTTTTTTTTTTTTTTTTGAAATAAATCTGACTTGAAGAATTGCTACAATAAATGAACAAGTAGATTCATGGCATGGAGGGTAATCCCTAAGAGGAATGGAAAGAATACGGTTTGGTGGTAAAATGCTGGGTAGTTGGTACATAAATTTCTCACAAGTATGAAGACAACTGGCAGGCAATGTCAAAGGCATTAACACCTACCATTGAGTGTAATTATTTCAGTCTGTTACCAGTCTCGGAGTTAATATGCATTTCAAAAACGCTGCGAGAAATCAAAGCCTGGGAGGTCTGTGCAAGCCATTTCAGGAGGCTGTAAATTTTATTTTAAAAGGAAGAATTTAGAATTGCATAAACAGTGAACCTTTTTCTACCAAAGAGTGGAGCGTTTTACAGCATCAGCTTTAGCCAATAATCAAGTCATCTTTCATATTAAAAAAAACCAAACCTTGAAATTCAAAATTATATGGGCATTTCAGGGAAAAATACCTACAGTAAGACTAAAACAGTAACAGAGAAAGCCTCAACAAAATGTCTCTTCCCACAGACATGCTTTTCCCTTTAAATGCAGTGTGTGGATTTTGATAAAACCCCTTTGTAGACATTTTACTCATGCAAATCACTCCTGTTCCCAGGAAATGTTATCCTCAGATACAGCCATTTCAGCTACTTATGATCACCAGGGACTTCAGGAGCAGCCAGTTCATGAAAATGTCTTCTGCCAAATAATGGCAAGTATAATACTTTAACTGTGGCACCAGGAAAACCTCAGCTGATGGCTGCAGAGATGGCATGGTCACATCCCAAGGACTTCTTTTGTGACTGTGATCTTAGAGGACTTAGCATCCATCTCTTGAAAAAACAGCAAAATGCCCTGTGGAAATCCCATTTCCAATAAGATCTTCTTCCTTCTCCTTACATTGGTTTTACTGATATTTTAACATTTTTAAAGACTCGGGATATTTTCTGCCAGATTATAGTCAACCTTATAAAAACATTCTGCTATTGCAGCAAGTGTGCAGGGAACAGGGACTAGATGCTCATCAGGTTAAGAGAGCGATGGATAACACTTTGTTTCCTCCAGAAAAAATGGAAAATGGAGACTATCCTTTGCTCTGAAGGATGATACAGGATGATTTCTACTCAGGAGTGACATAAGCCCTATTAGGAATGGGAGTGGAGTACAGGAGCTCCAAGTAGCAATTTAAAAAGTGTTTAATAAGCATATGCATAAGGGAAGAATGGAGGTGGTCACAGGAGGCTGTATTTTTAGATAAAGGATTTAAGAAAAAAAAATCTGTTATTATTTTTCCTTTGTGAATTTACAGGAAGACCCATACGCCTTTGTGCTAAGATGCATTCCTCTTCCTCTTCAGTATCCGCAGATCCAGGGATGCCAGTTCAAGGCTGCAGCACCACCAGTTGCAAAAAGCTATATTTATTAGTCCCCACATAACTTAATTTCTCAATGCCAAACACAATTTTACATGGTTCAGAGACCACTTCTCCAAATACCAGTTTCATTGCTTTTTCTTTTTTCTCCCCAGCTTAGGACAGCAATCTGGCTGCACTTAAAACATTTCATTTGTGATCTTTTATCCCTTGGAAAGGACTTGAGAGGTTTATTGCATACTGTGATCTTATCACCAGCTACTCTAGCACAATCCTTGGCAGTAAATACGGAGGGAATCCGGGGTGTCCCGTGACGGCTGCGATCCACCGTGGCATCCGTGCAAGGGGTCTCTTCCCATTACGAGCTTCTGCAAAGTACCTCTCCAGCTATATATATGTATACATACACACACCCCATCCTTTTCAAGCAATGTTGGCAGTTTATTTCAGCACCAAATGGTCACTGGAAGATTTTGATGGGATATTTATGATGGTTTTAACCTACTTTGTCATAGTAATTGTGAAGTTACACCGCATGGTGAAAGCCCTTCCAGCTAAAGGCTGTTGGGCACTCATAGTGCTTATGGCAGCTACAGCAAAATGAAATTAATCTCCTTTTTAAGTCATGTGTCATTAATTGTCAGCATAGCCAGTGGGTTGGGTAGCCCTAATGTATCAGTCACCCATGAAACAGGTTTAATGTCTGAGGAGCAATGCTGAGAAAGGAAATAAAGCCATTTGAAAATTACCTTCTTTTGATGTTTTCGGCATCTACCAGGACCTGTCTATGTTAGAAATAAAGCCATTTGAAAATTACCTTCTTTCGATGTTTTTGGCATCTACCAGGACCTGTCTATGTTAAGGAGGACATAATTTCATGTTTTCCAGCGTACAAATTCACCAAGATTAAACGCTATAAGCTAAGCCCTTGTCTGACGGAAGCCAACTTTTGTGGGATAATGTTGATTTACACCTGCCCAGGAGCTAATCCTCCGAATCCAGCCAGAAAGCTCTTTTAGATCTTTGAGAAAAATAAAACCAACAACAGCGATTTGCTCTATTTAAAAAAAAAAAAAAAAGGGGGGGGATAAATAGATTAAATGATACACAGGAGGAGAAGGAACTCTCCCAACCAAAATCAAACCTCAAGGCAATAACCAAAAAGAAATAGTATCATTTAGGGGCAGATGAAAGAACATGTAAGTTCAGCATGATGTCATGGCTGTTTATGCAGTTAAATCGCTCTTTATCATACACCAGACACATAATGACTTTCTAAGGCTCCCACTGGACGGATGGTCCGTCTCTGTAATAAATGTTGACAAGTTTTATATAAAACTGTATATCATTTTCAATTCCCAGTGCAGCCATTTGAACCTGTGATTAATAACCTTGCAAATCTTATCTGTTTGAAAATAAGAGGAGCTGGGTTTGTTTCCTTCAGATTAGGGTTCAGGGCTTAACAACAGGAAAATAGCCTGCTGAGATCACTCTGGTTTTCATGGCACATAAAAGTAAAAACCAAGAAAATAGAATTTAAAAATAGGCGAAACATTCATATCACAAAGCAAATAAGATACTTCACGAGTAGTGATAACAATGATTCATGAAGTCTGTAACCAAACAATTGTTTTATATCAGGTAGAATAACTGTGAATGGAGAGATAGGCACTTGTACATTTAAATTAAAACACTAATTGGCCGATAAGATGTACCACAAAAAATAATATCCAGACTCAAACTTCTTGGTGGTTTGTCAAACTGAAATAAGAAAGCTTTAGGCAAAGATAAAGAGCAAATGAGGCAATAATTTGGGATTCCAGATCCATGTTTGGCCTGGATACAGCTGATATCCAGGATTGCAACAAATCCAGGATTGCAATAAAAGGGAGAAAAAAAACAGAAAAAAAAAAAAAATTTAAAAAACTCCACTACCACATTGCTCCAATCTTTCTCTGATGTCTGAAAAATACCCAGAATTTTATTGCAAGAATATGCTGGTTCACAGTCAGCACAAGTACAAGAACAAATTTAAAAGTGGTGTTAAAATTACACAGATGTAGAAGCTGAGTAGAGTAACCTGCTGAAGAGAAAAACTTCCTCTAAAATCCACTGAAAAAACCACTTAAAATCTGCTGAATGCACAGTATATAACGCATTCCTAGCACGGTTTGGGAAAAGGAGAGTTAGCTCTGAACCTGAGCAGCTTTATCCTCTTCCCCGTTCCCCCAATAGAGCCTTGCACCTACAGCCAAAGCCATGAAAGACGGTGAAAAAACATTGCTGGGTCCTTTCCCTTGCAGAAAAATGTCAGAAATAATTAAAAAGGAGGCACCTGATCTGTGTTTTTCCCCTGTGAAAATCAAAGCATATTTAGCTGAATTACGTCCCGCTCGTTTGGTTTTCAGCTCCACGGTACATCGAAATTTTCCTGTGAAATCAAGTGCTTCTTGACAAGATCTTAATTTATTTTTGAAATGTAGCTTTCTCTCCAAAATTGTCGGCAGATTTGCTCTTAAAATAGCTTAGAGTTATTGCAATATTAAAAAGAAAAATTACTTTGCCTTTGACTTCCACACAGTGGGCTGCTCACAGAGGCTGGAGATAAGCACTGAGAACTGAGTGCACTCTGTAATTATATCTCCTTAATACAAAACTTTTTGCCTGCCTTTAATTTTACAGCACTTTCATGTAAAGCCAGGGCAGCGAAGAAAACAGCCATTTCTCCTTCTGCTTTTCTTTAAGTGAAAACATCAAGGGTCACCAATAATTCACCTAAGTGAGGAAAGGATGGGACTGGAAAAGGAGGCGGATCATGGAAAAAATTGAATAATCTCTGGAGAAAAAGTAATTTATCCCTGCACTGACAGATGTGTACAGACATGTGGATTTTGGCGTAACACTTGTCTCATAGGAGGCACCTCCTGAGGCCTGGACCCAAACAGGTTAACACATTTCTCAGGGAAAAATTTTGAACTTTTTTCATCAGTAAATAAAAATTCAATCTCTGATTTATTTCTTGTTTAAGAGTGGTGGTTTTCAACCATTGAACACCTCCTGCCAGCCTGAGAAATGCTCAGTGACACCCAGATTTCTCTCTGGTTGATGGAAATTTTCTGCTTTGTAACGGAGGAAAAAATTGTCAATAAAAATGAGGGGGAAAAGAGTCAACAAAATCAATGAATCTTGATAGGTTTTTAGGATGAGAAAAAATACTACATCCCAAATAATTTATAGTCAACAATAAATACATAGGAATAAAATTTAGCGTTGCTGTTTTAATTCTTCCTCCTGTAGCATCTACATTGTCTAACCTGTTAAAATATTAAGAAAAAACAAACCCATTTTGGTCAAGAGCAATAGGGCAGCTATGTGAATTTGAACGATTTTCACTGCTATGTACCACTTCAGAGTACAAAGATCCTAACATAAACATAAATTGCAGAACAAAGCAAAGTGAGAAAGCAGATAAAAAATATTCAAAATGTTATTTACTTGATCATCACTGTAGGACCAGAATCAGCCTTTGCATCACCGTGGATGGCTAATAATACCACACTGGGTTGAGGCCTGGGAAATAAATGTAACCTATTGCTAATGCAAATACGTAACATGAAGGAAACAAATGTGTTTGTCCACGAGAGGTCTCTAGAGCCCTGTATAATCACAGGATATTTCCATGTATTCCTCTTCTCCTGCTTTGAAATGAGACGGATGTTTGGATGCTCATGTCCCTTTGCCACCTCACGGGGAACCCCATGTGTCCCTCCTCTGGATCCAGTATATTTTGGCCTTCCTCAGCCAGGAGGAGGAGGAGGATGGACAGGGCATCTGCAGGAGGGGTGGGCAAATATCTCCAAAGGGGAGAAAGAAGTAATTTGTGGCAGCAAGGGGTTGCATCCATGCTCTTCCTGGGCAAAAAAAATATCCATTAGTCCATGGCTTATGAAAGTAGCTAAGGCAAAGAGCAAGTATTGCTTGCTTACCGTGTTGATTGACAAGGGAAAAGGTGTTCGTCCTTGTGAGAACATCTTACCTAGTACCAAACAACTGGGCAGTCAACGGTGGCACTGCTGGCACTGCCAGCTGGGGGGAGGATGGGAAAAGTGTCAAGTTCTTTTTTAATAGTTTTAACTGGAGACCCCTAATATGCTGGAGGACACTTGCAAAAGATGTTACCTTAGCAAATGAGCAGTTACTTTAGCACTTTCTCTGCTGAAATAACGGGAATTCCCTATAAGCTGTTGACCTTTCTAGATTGTCAACATTTTTAAGGGTTTGCACAACTTTACTACCGAAACATTGATATCCTTTTTGACCTCCTTACAAATATTTGTCCCATTCTTGCAGAATGGTTATAGAAAGTACATTTCAATTTGGAACATTCAGAAATCAAATGAAATTATGTTTTGCTTGTATAATTAGCAACTATTTCTGCTTTAGTCAGTTACTGATGAGGAAGCAGAAGAATTACCAAATGTTTACAGCACAAACACTTCTACATGTAGATCCCATTCCAAGAAGAC
Source organism: Cariama cristata (assembly GCF_000690535.1). NCBI lineage: Eukaryota > Metazoa > Chordata > Aves > Cariamiformes > Cariamidae > Cariama > Cariama cristata. The sequence goes on along the minus strand of NW_009624736.1, from coordinate 19,725 downwards.
TTTGTAGAACAAACATATTCTGAATATATTTATAGATGATAACGGACACATTTGAAGAATCTCTTCTCACAATGTCACCAGAAAAGATTATATTTCTTTCTGTTTGTCTAAACAGTAAGTTTTAAATTGTTGGCCAGTCGGATCATTTACATCCTGTGGGATATTGTTTCTTCAGTCTCAGTAACTGCTCTTCTGAGCACAGGTAAGATTAAATTCAGTCTTTACGTATAATTCCCACAAAATATATCACCTTGCTGAAAAGCTGGAGCATTCTCAGCACATGGCAATTCGTCTTACCACCTTGTGACCGAAGACTAAAGCAGAAGACACATATTAAACAGCTCACTTAAAGACAGTAGACATGATTTTTGGAGCTCTTCATTTTCCTGTGTTGGCCACGGTGACGGGGATTCACAGGGGGTACGAATGGAGAACATGAAGGGAAGACGGAAGCCGCAACCTGCTGAATTAATGCTGGTTTTACCAGGCACTTTTGAAAATCCCAGCAACCATTTTTGGTTTGGCGGTCCTTGGTAACTGTTAAGTCTCACCAAAGGATGACACCAGGAGAGCAGAATTCTGCTCTAGGAGTTTTAAAGAGGAATGAAAGAAGTCTCTACCTCTTCTAACACACACTACACCAAATCCCCATTGGCTGATATAAGCAGGGCATAAATCTCCATAGCTAATACCTTTGCATATTCTTCCTTGGAAATCTTTTCACTTGTTTCCTTTACCAAAAATGGAAACATATCCCAGAAATATAAACACTGCGTGCCTGGGAGCAGCACCCCCACCCAGCCCTGGGCGAGCCGGGTCTCAGCATTGTATCTCGGCACAGACTTCCTCAGATCACAGTCCCGTGGAGCCTCCGTGAAGTCGGCGGCCCCCAGAAGATCTGGACTTTGAACAATGAATGCCTTAAGTGTGGTTTTCAACTTTTTTTCCTTTTTTTCTGATTTGTGGACCATTAAAAATGTTCCAGCGGGGATACAGGATACCCTTTAAAATATGGAGATTTCTGTGTAGCATATGTGAACTCTTCTTCCTTACTCCCCTTTCATGGAGCCCCAGGGACCTGCTGGAAATGCTGGCCCTGGGAGATCAAACAAGCTCAGGCCCTGTGAATCAGACAGAGGAAACAAATTCAAGAGACAAGGTCCTCCCGGAAACACCCTCTGGATTCATTTGAGAAGACAAATTGGAAGTGCAAGTCCCAGCAGGCTGAAGGGGGAGAGACAGCAAAACCATCCCGAACTCATGAAAAGAGAAAGCAGCAAAAGAGATAGCCAAGGTGATGCTTTCCTCTGGGACTGCATCGCCGATAGATGCAGAGGAGCTTTCCACCAGGACTGACTGTGCTGAATCAACGCAGCTCCAGCTAACGTGGAAGGCAATGAACACATCTGGGTGCTTCCCTGCTCCCGGCACCCACTCATCCATGCACTTGCACAAAATTGCCCAGGATCCTTGCTCCTCAGTCAGTGTGAACTAATAAAGTGCCATAAACTATATTGTTTTCTGTGAAATATTGCTAAATAATGCTAACAAATAGCATTTAAATTAGATGTCTGGTGTGAGTGAAGAAGGATTTAAATAAAATAAATGCACAGAAGAATCTCCATGTAGTGATTTGATATTTTTTCCTTGAGACAGAGTCAGTCAAGTCCAGGTAGAAAAGGGTGCAGAATCACAGCTCATCAATGAAGCTGAGAAAGCCTGAGAGAGAAAGAGATGGTTAGAAACGGGTCTTCATCATCCAGTTTACATCAGTTACAGAAGAGCCTCAAACATCAGCAGAGCTTCTCTGTGTTCCAGCACTTCCCAAATGTTATATGAGCCTTCGAAGGGCTTAGCATTGGTCAAAGGCAGGATCCAAGACCTGAAACCAAGCTCCATAACCACTTCCCACAGCAGAAACATTTAGTATTCTGGTTATATCAGGACTGGTTTGACCTTAGGAAACTACCATGTTTTGGAGATCGTAAGTGTGAATGCACATTCTGAGTCTTCTCGTGAGCATCACTCCATGCCTGTTTGTTTGCCTGTAGAGCTGGACTTCTTTCATATGCTTTGCCACTATGTCCTTTTCTCTCCGAGACAAACGTAAAAACATGGAAATAATGTTTAAGGAACATTTTATCCACAGTTCATTAAGGTGAGGGATAACTGAGATAATAATTTCAGTGTTTTCCCATCATTTCCAGAATACCAAATTACCCAGGAACAAGGTGCTCTGCTAAATATCCAGATAATGCTAACTATGCTGCTTGAGCTGATACAGTCATCACTATGAAACCAAAAGACTAGCAATGATTTGAAAGAAAAATCTTGATATTATCATCATGGTATACTCATAATGTATATTTAAACTGAGGATTCTTCATAGCCATTGGGCTTTTCACAGTCCAAAGCAGCGATTTCCAGCTGATAACATGCAACACAACCTCTGCAAAAATATTTCGTTATCCTTTGCAGTCACAATTTTAACTATTTTACTGCAGGCAAATGTACAGCATTCATGAGATGCAACACACATCAGTTATCTACAGTGGGTGCTACCTTGTTTTATTCATGGGTTTGACTGCATTTTGTTTCTTTTGCAGACTTTTCCCCTTTCTTCATCTTGCCTGCTCCACGTCCAGCCCCAAAATGCATAAAGGCTGCCGTAGGTCTGGGCAGAGCTCACAAGAGGCTGCGAGGGCATATGGGAAGCTGCCACGAATGTAAAGTAAACTCTTGGGTTAACATTTAAAGAATGCTCCTATAGAATTGGCCAGATAATTCCTTCTCCAGAGTTTTCCCATGAGTAAAAGACAGACCATAGCTCTTCCTTCCCATGAAAGGCACTTTGATCTCCCTTGATGAAATGCTTTATGTATTTTAGGAGTTAAGCATAATTGGCTCTGATGGCTCAAGGCTCTTCCCCATCCCCAAAACTTCTCTGTGTCGGTGGTTGCTCAGAAAGCCTCGCACAACACACGGCTCTTCTAAGTGCACAACAGATCAAGAGAAGTGTATTTATGGCTTTGGGAAAATCTCGTTACAGATAATTTAAAATACTCCTTCTTCATTATGAAAAGTGTTTTGTGCGTCTGCTTTGTCTTAATCTGAGTCAAACCCCATGTCGTCAGAAAGCTCCCTGACATGTACAATTATGAATTGTTCAACAGCGGCTGCAGAAGGACTCAGTCATGTCTGATAGGACTTATTCTTAGATATTTGGACTAAACATTATGTGACCCCTCCTGTCCCAGCTGAGGGTTGCCAGCCCAGCAAAGCAGTGGTGCGATACTGGGGCTCCCGTGAGGAGAGCATGTCAGGAGAGCAGAACATTTCTCATCAGCACGGAGATGCACAGATGCATCTTACATCAGCATTTAGGCCGAGCGACTCTTATTTTCACACCTCTCTGTGAGTTATGACATCTATTCACATCTATTGCTTTGGTGTAGAGAGTACGGTAAACAGGGCTGTATCTGAAAAGTCACTTATTTTGTTAATCTAATAGAGGAAGGAAAACATTCCTGGTATTATGGTTTTATCGGCTTATAAACATGTGGTAGAAGCCTACATCCCTTAGAATAACAGCAGAAACAAGAGTGGGAAATGAAACATTGGGATCTGGATGCTTTAATGAAGACAACCAGCAGCACAGCACATTGTGTAACCTCAAAGCTTTTCCCACTCCTCATCTCTGCAAAATGCTATTAAATATTCTTAAACTTTCGGAGTCTGTAATTATTTTTTTCATTCCTTATCAACCAATTAGCCAACCCTTACTCAAAGGGCATTTAGGATTGACAACAAAAGCAACAAACAATGGAATTTCCTGTACTTCATACAAGAGGAAGGTTTAAAAAGTTAATCAAAATGTTTCAAGTGTGCATAATTTGGTTCATTTTGCAGAAGGAAAAAGTTACGATTTCCAGGGAAAATGGGTGATGAGAGTAAAAAACATCATTGTTTCCCTGCCTGAATAGTTACTACTTTCCTGGCCTTAAGAGTAGAGAAAAAATACGAATAGTATTTTTGACTTGTACAAAGGTGTAAGTCAACTCCCAGGTGTCTTCACGGTTACTTTTTCTCTGTTTATAGATATATACACAGTATTGGCTCATGTCGCAACAGAGATGTGCTTGGTATCATGCCTTCAACCATGGCACTGCTCTTGGCCCTGCCCTGGCACCGTGGCTCAGTGGGTTTTCTGGGCAGGCCAATTTTTATCCTACTGGTGTTGAGATGCATAGTCCTGTCTGGATGTGTTGTATGCTATCACACTTGCCATAGGACCTGACCAAACCTGGCCTCAATCAACTTAGAGTTTATGGTAGAGCTCCTTCTGAAAGAGATAACCACCATTTTCACTTGCACCTGGATATCCACATATTGAGTCACCCACAACAGCACTTTTTTCTGCACTGGTTGCAATACGCAGAATGCTGGTCTGTCCCTTCAAGGTGCAAACAGGATGAAACCAAAGGCCTTTCATCCTTTTCCCATCCTTTTCATCCTCTCATCTGAACGCATTCATGCCTCCTGACACATGGAAATTTGCTGGGTTCAGTGAATAAACTCAAAAGACAGAGTCATATGAGGGTTGAAACCAAGGCAGCATCTGTGCTGAGGTTTATTTGCTTATGAATGTCTCCGGTTTTGATGGTTAAAGGCACCACCTTAAGGCCACTGTAATTATTCAGTGCTGTTTTCTCCTTGTGTGGGTGTTTTTTTCACCAATGGTGGAGTTCATGCTTTGGCAGAAATTGGCTAAGAGCCCCTTTCAGCCCTATTTTGAAAAGTTGAACTTTAAAGGGATATGGGCAGTTATTTATCCTTGCAATCAAACCCATCTAATTAGTATTTTTTAAAGTCAGTTTTATGGGTTGATCTCTCTATGTGCTGCAGAAGGTTACTCCATAATCAGAAGACTACAAAGGCTAGAAATTTACAACATATTTTTTAAAAAGAAAAGATAAGCAGATGACTATTAAACAAAAAAAACCCAACAAAAAACCAAGGAGATGCTTCAAGCCAATGAGAGAGGTGGGAAAACGAAGGTTAGCTCTCAAGCAGAAGAGAAAAATGAAGCCATTGAGGTGGTGGGGCCCAGATGTGCCAGAGACTCTCTTGAATGAAAAAACCAAAGTCATTTGGTCATACGCGAAAGAAATTTCCAACTTGTTGAGTCTCTCCAGACAAATAATAGCAGAAAAGACATTCTGTAGAGGTAAAACTTCTCTCCCTTATGCCCCAGCCCTCCAGGGCTGGCACAGCCATGGGCTGCACCCAGACGCTCACTCCTGTCAACATCTTCTTGCTCAGACAGCATCCGATGGACTTCCTTCTGCAAATCACATTTCTAACACCTAGAGCAACCAGAAGTCCCTCACCAGTCTCTCACTTCCCTCAGCAGTCCCTCACCAGGGGATGTGACAAGGACTTCAGCCATGAACCATTCCCAAGTTTGTTGTGCCCAGGGCCATTTCTAAGTCACTTCGACCAAAGCATTTGGGGTCAGCACTTAAGACATGCTGTTCCATGCAAAGCTACCAAGCAATGTAGGAGGACACTTCAGAAGAGCATGCCACTCCTACTTTCACCTCTGTATCTTTCCTGGAAAACATGATAAATATGTGAGCGAAGCTGCTGGGACATGTCAGATATGCATCTCCACCCCCCTGTTGTGGATTAAGAGAAAGAGTCATTCACCACTCAGCATATTTGGAAAGTCTCTTGTGCACAGGGCAGACACCTCCAGACGTCTCCATCGGTGACGTTATTTATAAGTGGACCAAACAGCTTGTTAGGCTAATTGCTCCTGGAGGGATTTAACTCTATTGAGAAAGCTTGAACAGGGCTCAACTGTTCCAGAGCATTAGCTGCCACTCCTCCCTTTGATTTATATCCCTCGTAAAATTTTATGGCCAGATTAGAATGAACTTCACTTGCACTGTGTTTTTAGTAAAGTTTTTTGTGCTGAATAAAAGCAAAAATCAATGCTGTAACTAATTACAGCCTCAACCAGGAAAGGAAAATACCTCAAAACAGGGGAGGGGGGACACACGGACCCAAAAAGCCCCCCAGAACAGACCCCTTTGGAGGCCTTGCTTCAGACACCTGAGCTCTAAGTATGTTAGGAGAGCAGCAACAATAAAAAAGCCACAGTTTAGGGAAGAGCAATTTTGGATGGAGAAAGACTGATGTGGCTTTTTATGGTAAACAAGAGGGAGCGTGAGGCAGTCAAAGTTCCAGTAAATGGGAGAAGGGAGTGGATGGTTATCAGTCATTTTGTCTGGAATGTCTTTGAGTCATTTGGCTGCTGAGCTTGTCCTTATGGAGGGAAAAGTCTACTTTTGAAATAATTAGTTGCTTTGCAGAGATAATTCGGCCATATAGTGTGGGTTTTTTTGATAAATTACAGAACTCTCCGGGCTACACTTTGCTTCACCAACTGCAAAGCTAGGACATAAATCCAAACACAAAAAAGATTTTTATTTTCTTACTTTCTTTCTGCCAGTGAAATACAATGTCACTGAAAATGGCCTTTATATCTACACTACGAATACATGAAAGATTGCAAAAAGGAAGGAGAATAAATAAGCCTAGTAAAATATTTACCATTCTAGACATCAGTAGCCAAGGCCAGATTGATGGGAAATGCTTAGTTTGAGGCTGACAGCCTTTAAATGACCTCTTTACAAGTGCCTGAATCTTGAAATTCAACATGCATGTGATCTCCAGTGGGACGTGCAAGTATTTTGCGCAAGTATTTTGCCTTGTCATGCGTTGGCCCATTGACAGCATCAGGAATTACAGGTGTTCAGTTCCTCCCAGACGTGCAAAACACAGATGCTGGAAAGCAGCTCATCCTGATGAGGCTCCAGCTGCCTCCCTTCATGATGGACGAGAGCAGATCATATGCTACATTTCACTTCTGGCCAGGATTTACCTCCATTTACTGCTTTTTTTCCTCAAAATTAATGCTTTTGGGCTGCAGAAGCATTTCCCAAGATGGATTTTTCCACCGAGAAAGGAGCCGCAAGAGAAGGACCACTTCATATGGTCAAAGCGTGGGGCTTGGTAGATTTATTTTAAATTAAATAAGTTATTCCATGTGTCCTGGACACAAGCTCACTATAAACTAATTTGAAATCCAGGGAGAAAACCCCCGACAGTCAATTTTTTCAGTCCTTCAAGCTGAAATACCGTACCAGTAGTTCATCACCTGGCAAATAAACCTGCCAGTTCAAAACTTTATTAATCATTTTCTGTACCCTGCTTGAACTTTTCCAAACTGAGCTCAGGAGTGCTCTAATTCTCCATCCACTGGTACCAAAAGAAACAAGTAAAGAGGACAAAAGGAGAGCGATGAAGACTACGTCATCCTCCTCTGCCTTCTCCATTGCAGGAGCATGAACTTCAGAGACTACAATTCGGAGGAGATACCTGCCATTTGCCCCACAGCATCCCTCATTGCAGCCCAGCTTCTGCAAGTCAGAAACAACCAGACGGGATCCTTCATTGATGGGATAGATTTTTAATTTTTGGCCTGGACAGGGAATTTTTTTACAGCAATTTCTCGAACTTTCATTCCAGAGTAATAGTTAACAATTTTTCCCATTATCTACATTCTCCAACACCTCCAAAGACCTTGCTTGATTATGTGCCTGTATTCATTCTTCTAAATGTTAATGTTTTAGTCTTGAAGAAAAAAAAAAAAGTAAAGAGATGACAAAAACTTCACAGAAAAAAGGAACAGATGTTCCTGAGATCATAGCAAAACAAGCCACATACTTAGTAGGAATAAACTGTGATGTGTAACACAGTTATTTTTCTAACCTTTCTAAAACTACCTATTTGACTGATTTCTTATGTGTAAAAAAGAGGCATAAGGCCTTCCCTTCTGTCAAAGTAGCATTGTCTTGAGTAATTTAGGAGCTCCCTGTTTCGGTGCATTTCAACTACCAGCACACAGACAGATTTAAGACATCTTTAAGTGTGCAAGACTCTCAAGAACGCGTTTCCTAACACCACTCTAGAGAAGTGTTTATAGGAGAAGTCCAGCTAAAACCCAGAGCTCTGAATCAATGACTATGCCAAAAGAAATGCAGTTGTAAGTCTGCTTCGCCCATACAGCTGGTGGTTTGGGGTGCAAGGAGGGGCACGGCACTTGCACCGCACATCTGTGTGTTCGGTGGGGTACAGTTCACAGGCACAAATGCAGACCAGGGGCAATGTTAGAAATTAGGGAGTGGGAATCTCTCTACCCTACTGCACAGCTGCAGAAGAGACTGCTGATAAAATCAGTCTGTTACATCATATCAGGCTGTTGCTTGCATCATCCCAGCCTTGGTCAGTAACGCATCCCAAATTTGAACACGTAGTCATTGCTGTGATGTACATAGGCTGAATAATTTTACATTCATGCACCTATTCTGCATATAACACTGTGATAGTAGTAAGCGTAAGAACTATCTCAGAAAGTCTTCTTTAAAGTCTATTAAAGTCTCCTCCAGTGTCAATCTAAGCAGAGATTATAAATATATATATATATATATGCACCCAGATTTCACTACTTTCTTAAATGGAGGGTAGGTACTACTGTAACATACCCTTCTGAGACTCCCAGCAGTTGCATAGCGCTGCTGCCTGGCATCTTTCCTTAATTCCTTCTATCCAGATCTTGCATGTAACTGTGTTTTCTTGACATATTGTAAGTACGTTTAATTTTCAGTATTTAATGGCAAGATGCATCTAGGTAGGCAATACACTGTAGGCTACCTTGGGCCAGCAGCTATCAGTGACTAACATGGATGTTGTGATTAATATGGCATCTGAGTTCAAGTGAACGATGAGAAATTCAGATCGTCTTCTAAATCGGACTACCAGACCCTGGCTTTCCTTCAGGCAAGAGAAAAAAGTGTTTGTATCACTTATTTCATCAGCCATTAATGCTATTCCTAGAGGACACCTCATTCAGATGTGCTGGCATCTACTTCTTCCAGTTCAGCTCACACACAATCATAGACCGGACTATCAAACCAGTGTAGCTTCCTGTAATAGCTTTTCCCCATGTTTTAATGACTATAACACCCAGAGTTCAGAAAGATAGCATTTTTATTTCCAAAACAAATCTGAAAGAACAGAGGAACTGCTAAATTGAGAGATCCACATAGCCCAGTCTCCAGGTCTTCACAGTGGGGAGCAGCTGGCAGTTTAGGAAAAATACCAAAAGACAGAGCGTAGAGCTATCCCTCCTAGTGCACTCCTCCTGCAATCAGCTGTTCAGAGGTTTCCTTTAAATTGCATCCCCAACCACTACGAGCTGCACAACTAAAAATGTATCTCATTTCTCTCCAAATCCTTTTATACCCTTGTCCTCCACAGCATCCTGTGACAATGAGTTCCACACTCAAAACTGTGCATTTTGCAGGGAGTAACAATTTTTTTTAAAGCTGCTGCTTGCTAATGTTGCTGGGACAAGCTTGCTGACGCTCATGGAGAAGAGCCCTTGGTCGCAGGGTGCCAAGAGGAAAGGTCGGGTCCTTTAGCTTTCGAACCAAGCTGCAAATTCGGAACCAGCTGGGCAGCTTCGTCCCTATAAGAAGAGCAACAATGCTGAGTTGGCATCCTGCGGTGAGGTGAAAGAACCAGACACCCACCCTCTAATTTCTAACATGGTTTTGATTTGGAAGGAGATATGAGATGGGAGCATTGCCAAATTAAGCCTTCCTGGGGCGGATCTAGAAACATGCAGGACTGTCCGGACTTGCAGAAGATGCCTTGTTTGGGTTTTAGCTGAGACTTTCTGTGCTGGGTCATTTCCTCCACCATGCAGGTTTTGACAGCCAGTGAAGGGAGCGGACCAGGTACCTGGCAGCAATTACAGACCACGGTTTTCAAGGTCAACCAGCGGGCGTTTGCCAGTTTGGTGGCCTATTTTACGTGCTTTAAATGTGTCTGGTTTTCAGGAAGAAGCTAAGCTCTCACTCTCCTGAAAGTCATCTACAGCATTTCCTCTGACAGCCAAAAATCAGTGTTTATTTTAAAAAGCAAATTAAATATAAACAACCAAACTTGCCTTTTTTTCATGAGAGAAGATTCAATACGGAGGAGGCTGCAGTAAAAGACTGTGATAATCATGTGGCAAGACAAACAGCACTTCACTGAGAAGCACATACTTTGTCGAGATAATCCTTTCCCCTAGAAGAGGCATTTCTGTATTGATTTTCTGAACGTTTATCTGTTCTGTGCTCTAGTCTGACAAATACTTGTGTGAGAAAATTTCACCCTGTAAGCGGTTACCCTGCTGTTTGGGGTAGAAGACTCATTATTTTTATAATGTGACAGATTGCCTAAATAAGACAGTCTCCAGAATGGACCATCCACCAACTCATAAACCTATATAAAATCCTACATAAACCTGCATAACTAACGACTGAACAAGGGTCCATGGTTTGTCTGCATGTATGAAGTGCTTGCACAATCATTCTTTTTCAAATAATATATAGAGTGTTTGTTAATTTAATAAACACATTAAGCACTAAATGAATAACATTTCTTTACATCAGATAAAAAATCTGTGCATTTATGCTTCGAACATCTGCGGAGCTGTAGCCACATAGGTCAACATAAGAGGATGGGAATTCTTTACCTCTTCTCGCCTGTCATTATTTTACCTGTAATAAAATTCCACCAAGCCCCAGCCTTGTGTTAGCCCATCCAGTTGGAAATCTGCAATGCACTCGTGGAAAACGCTGCTTCCAGTCAGGCCGTTATACACCACGGGGCAAGCCTGCTTATCCAGCGTTGCAGAAACATCAAAGTACTTGCCACCTTTGATGATAAGAATAAAAAGGGAAGAATGTCTCCAACCTTCAGTAGTATTTTCTCTCAAAAAAAATCCCTGGATTTTTGCACACCACTTCTATTATTTTTGCATACCACTTCTCCTTATGCTTTTCTAAAGAGCAATAGCTTTCCTGTCTGCTTTGTAAATTCAGTAACACCTTTGATCAAGCTGTATTTCCAGAGCAGCTGAATCTACCTCATAACATATGTTTTGATACCCAAAAAAATAAAAATGACAGCATTTATCTGGATTAGCACAAGCAACTGTCACCACAAATAGAAACGGTAACTGTCCCTCTGATACAGCTGCCCGTGGCCACGATCCTGCAGTGGTCACACACCGTTTCACTGGTGACACACTACACATGAGACTTAATTTAAGCACAGAATTAAATTTCTCAGGGTGTAAGATGACGCAGTTAGCTTTCAAAGTTGCTCCAAGGATCACATGGAATTTCACTGAACAGTCTTTCCTCCACTAAATTAACTGCATGCCAAAAAGCTGAAGGCAGATATAGTTGGGCTACACTTAACTTACCGGCAGTAAAACTGACTCCATATTCATCCTGGATAACACCATCATCGGCCATCTCAGCCAGCGAGGCGTTGGACCACTCAATGCCAGCCTTCCTCCCATCAGGGAAGAAGACGTAACCTACAGTGAGGCTGAAGGGGAAAGAAATGGAGCAGATCTAAAGTTCAGCCAAAACTCAAACGGACCAGTACACTGGCCTTCCAGGAGAGCTCAACACTGAGCATGGCCTTCATCCCTGGAAAGCAGCAGGAAGGCATTAAAAGGGTTATATTGTGGGATATTGCAAATGCTGAACAGGGGAAGCCATGCATGCAGGAAGGATGAGGCTTGCAGGATGGACTGTGGTGAGCAGGTGGGACAGGCAGGTCACTTGGTCCCACTTGGTCCCAGGGCCATGAACGGTGGTCTTCAAGCATCTGGGTGCAGATAGCATCAGTCAGCAAGGCACGGTTCCCTGCATAATGCCCCACTACAGACGGACACACCTTGTTAAACAGCTGGAAGTGCTCAATTTGTACCTTTAAATCATCTAGACAGTAAGACAGGCAGCTGGATCAGGCAAACAGTATTTGAATGGAAAGGAAGTAATTGAAGGTAAATTGTCCTTGTGACTAATTGCAAATGGAAAATTGGGTGGAGGGAGTGGGGAGCAAGAGGGTGTGGATGGAAATTGGGCTGTACAGGTTCAAAGCAAGAATGTGCATATAGGTGTCCTGCAGAGCACCTTCTGCCTCCTTTAAGACGTATGTTTCTAGCAGCATAAACTTCCTTGGTATACTTACTTAGTTGTGGTAGCTGGCATATTAATAACTGTTAAATGTGCCGCAGTCCCATCCTGTAAGAAAGTGATAAAGAAAAAGCAGTCTAATTTCTGCGGACTCATTTTTGTGGGTCATACCCCGACTTGACCAAGAAGACACTGGATATAACTCAGGTTATACTGTGTGCAATGACTTTATACTTTTCAAACTTCTCAATACATCTGCCATGAAAATCTGGCTGCAAATGAGAGTCCAAGAATATAAACCAAACACATTAAGGACAAATTAAGGACATGAAGGACAACAGGACATCCACAGCAAGCGGACATGAGAGGAGGAGGGAAAAAATACATGCAGAGATGTCAGCCAACCCTGTTCAAAACTGACGGGCAAACTATCAAAGTTGGCTCTGCTTTGACCAGATACCTCTTCTAACCTATATTATTCTATACCTGAGAGCAGCACACAGGAAAAATGTTAAATAAGAAGGAACTGGAATCTCATGTTTTATTTCAATTCTCTTCCATCCTTGAGTCTGAACCCCTTCACGCTCCACTTGGGCTGCTCTGAGGCAAATATAAGCCTACACTGTGATGTTATGTATGTACAGATACTCAGCATATGAGGACTCCAAACTTCAATCGGCGATAAACTTTAATTCCTTCTTAAACAGTCAGATGGCTTTTAATTAGGAGAGGAAGAGCCACAACTATTTTGAGTCCTGAATAACTACAAAGAAAAGGGAGAGGTTACTACCCGATTAGACACATTGCAGCGCAAAAGCACAGTCTTATTAAAAGGTACACAGGCATATGTTAAATCACAGCAGCTACTGGATCTGCACATATGTGGGATTTTCCAAGGGGTGTTTTTGTGCTGGCCAGCATACACCCGGGAAAAGAACTTTTACTCTGAATTCAGTCTTAACTCCTCTAATGCTGCCTATAATAGTTTAGATTTCTTTACGCCTGTGTTGGCAAAGAAAATGCCTTTTCAGGAGCATCTGTTCAGGTTGCATGCCAGCTTCTAAGACCAGAATTCAGCATTTCCCCAGGCTGTGCGCTCCCAGCAGCCACAGTGCTGAGTCTCCTCCAGCACAGCCACAACTGCAAAGCAGAGAATTAGAGCTCAGCACAGGCAGAAATATTTGCTGACTGCTGTCATGAAGGTTTAGGATGCCTTCAAACACCTCAGGCTCTCAATTAGTGTGAATCAACACTGCATCAGCTCCACTGAGTGCTGGGTATTTGCGGCAGCTGAGAATCTGTCCTGTAAAGCTGCCCATCTAATTTTTCTTAAAAAAAGCCAAAACCAACAGTTTCAAGTTACCAAAACAACTTTTGGTTCGATCAGTGTAGCAAAATCTCAAGTTTTTACACACATGGCTCTGCTTTTGGGAGCTGCTCCCAATGCTGGTATGTGCTAGTGATGGCACCAGTCAGCACTTCCAATTGCACACCATGGATGCTCCCAGTGCCTTATTTCTGGATACTTGAATATGACTGACAAGTTCAGAAACACTTCCAATTGCATGGTTAGGTAGCACATTGCCATGTTAATACCTACTTCAAAGTGTGCCAAAATCATGACATAACGGTAAATCTCAGACCAGTTCCGGATACCTGCAAAAAAGAACAAAATCACCCAACCTAAAGTTCACCATTGCTGGGAAACGTGAATTAATAGTACCTGACTTGACATTCCTTTGGATAAAGAAATATCCAGTAACTGATAATATGGTAAGCATATGCATGTCCCCAAAGCAGTGAGTGAATTGTTTTTGTCGCTGTTACCGTAAGAGTGGCTCCGAACGCCTTTGAGGGAAAGTTCGGTTTTCTCATGATTTTCTATTTCAATTCCTCCAACAGACTGGCCCCACTGCTCATGTCGGAAATGCTGTTCCCTTTGTCTGGAAGAAAGAAAAGAGTGAACAGGCACAGGCAAAATCAACAAGTCTCCTATTCAAGCAGCCTCAATGCCAATCTGATGGACTTCTATCCCAAAACGAAGAAGAGATTTCAGTGCACCTGGATCATGGTTATGCTAGATTTACACATTAGCAATTGCTTTTACATTTCCCAGCTATTGGTTTATGTCTGTGAGACACCTAAGAATGAAACAACAGCAAATTCCCACTCTGACAGACTACAAAAATGCCCTTTGTTTGAAAAAATGCTGTACTACCAAACAGTTGCTGCTTAGAAGTCAGCAGGTATCACCAAAGACAACACACTACTGGTATACATATTTTCTGCTTGTATTTAGACAACACACTGTTGATACTCCTATTTTATTCTTGTATTCTCAGCTCTCCAAAGCTTGTATAGTAATTAAAACACTCACTTTAGCTCTCCTCTCACACAATTATATTCAGTCCTTTGCTTAGATATACCTGGACCATTGACTTTGGAAGCAGCCTAAATTAGGTTGTTAGCAATGAAAAAAGACACAATAAGAAATATTCCTAATGCTCAAGGTTTTACAGACCACAACTGTGGGCAGGTCCCTCCACCCATTTATTAGGAAGACCCCGGCTGTGTGCAGGATCTTCCTCAGAGGTTGCCAGGTCTGGCGTGGTAACGAAACCAGAAGACACCTGACAGGAGCCATGTCCTTTATTAGCTCACTTTAAATTGAACCCATCTTCTAAAATCACCTATAACAACACATGTAAGACCCTGAAGTGATCTGTAGAAAAACTGCTATTAACCTCAGAAGAAATTAATCTCGCCTCTCACTTTTTGACCCTCTGGAAGAACTCGATCGTCCACGGCTCCTGGGCAAAAGCACGTGCAAATGTGCTGGGGTGACTGTCGACACTAAAGTTAAAGACTTCTGTGAAGTTCTCCCAACTAGGAAAAGAGGGGAAATAATAAAATACATTATTACCTTTCAGGTCATACTAAGCCACTTGCTACTCTGACAGTGGCAATCTTTGTATTTTATCATTATTGGAAAATTCCAATTTTCGTCATTTTAAACATGTTATTACTTTTCAAGGAAGCAAACAAAAGGAAACCGGGAAGAGCAATAATGGCCTGCAAGACTCAACAGATTACCTAGGAAGGGGAGCTGGCAGGGCAGAGCCACAAGCGAAAGCATGCTGCTCTCTCTCATGCAGTCTGTTCAGAGGTACAGATGCAGTATTACTCCAGAAACACTGGAGTAAAACTGACGGGCAAACTATCAAAGTTGGCTCTGCTTTGACCAGATACCTCTTCTAACCTATATTATTCTATAACTGAGAGCAGCACACAGGAAAAATGTGTGCACACATTACTCCAGAAATGCTGTGCTATTTGGACAGCAAATCATTTTTTATCAGACAAATAGAGTCCCTAAACAGAAAGCAGAGGCAAGGGCTTCACGTGCTACTTTGGGCACATGACCCTTTGAAAACAGTAACCAAATCTCCAACCATGAACTCACTATACGTCCCAAAGCCAATGTGAAACACTCTTACTGGAAAGAGAATTTAACTGGCACAAGTTCACCTTCATCTTCACTCCACTGCTGTCGGTAGGGTCCTTTTCTGTAAGGCAAAGCACCATAATTTTGTATCACTCCTAAATAAACAGCAAAATGTTTCTTACATATCTGGAAATTGATGCAATAGGAGACACTGCAGAAGAATGATGCTATTGTGTGCTAAGGCAGAACAGTAATGCTGTACATTACTAGCCATATTTTCAGCCATAAAAACCAATGTGTGCTCTTGTTACCAAAAATCTTTTGGTTCAAGTCGGTTAAATATTTTTGCAGATAGTGTTCAAAAAGCCTTGGTCTTAAGTGTAAATAAATAAAACCATAGAGTGCTGCAATACCTGAGTAATCCATTGAAGCTTATTTTCCAGAGTTTTTGGGACTCTAAGTATTCAATAGTGAGCCCTCCTCCACTCCAGATCTCTTCAGATTCATCACTCACCATCATGTTTGGATGTTGTGGGTGCTAAAAAGACATTTCAGGAAAACATTTGCTTAATTCGATTGTGAGGATGCAACGTGGGTGAATTCCTGCTCTGGTGGTCCTCTGCAGGAGGAACATTTGGTTGAACTGGCTTTTCAGTTCTACCTGCTTTCTGGTAATCAGATTATTAGAGAGGGAAAATTGCATCTAAAACACCTGCATTACAAGATAACACATTCTTGTTTCAAATAATACAACTGAATTACCTGTGTGAAGGGAGCTCACTGCAAGAGCTCAGCTCCTTATGCTTGTGCCTATCAAGCTTACAGCCAAGCTGATGCAGAGCTTTGGGGATAAATTTATTTTTAGACTGGATCTGATGAAACTTTAAAATGACTTAAATTTCTAGTGCATGCAAGCTCCCAAAATTCTTCAGCTGCTCTTTGAAAAATATGTCTTGTTTCCTAAAGCTGACACCTTTCTAAAAGAGAGTTTATGCCTGTCGCTGCAGGGAAGGATCTAAGAAGGTCCTGAACTTGTCTGGCAGTTCTCAAGTAACAAAAGCCACAAAATAGTATTGTTATATTAAATATTACTAGAAAACAAAATAATGCAGATCAATTGCCTTTTTTTTATTTTCTGCAAATAGGATGTCTCCTGCTTTTTCTGGTCATGGCTACCTAGCAAAACAAATTTGTGAACATAAAGACAGCTGAGTACAAAAGGATTTATGCCAGATCTTCCCTCCTTCTTTACTATGTAGTTAGCTATTAACAAAAAAGAAAATCCACAGGCAAATATATGATTAATGCTGTCTTTTTAACAAGAATGAAGCAGATGTACACATAACTCCCTAAATGCGTTCCTTTCTCTTTTAAAGAGGCAATTCCACAATGGTTTTTATAGCATTCACTCATTAAAAAAGGGGAAAAAAATCAACCATAACCATACAACGTAACTTATTAACCATGTGCTGCACTTTCTGATAAAGACTGAATGCTCAAATTCTTCCTGGAAGACTTACCAAGACATTTTTTAGAAAATATGCTATGTTTTGTGCACATTATGGGAAAAGGGGAACGAGTGTCAGATACCTACTCAAAAGATCAGTCATAACCAGTAATCTGGCCAGTTCTACCACTGTCTTTAGACACAGCACTGAGGTCTTACTGTTAGGATGTTAACGTAGCGAAGATGCAGAGAATGTGAATTTTCACTTGGGATCCTAACATGGGTTCAAGATAGGAGTTAAGCACTGCTCTTGAATGTCATCCCACATCCACCACTTACTTCAAACTCTCCTATTCCATCCACCCTCAGGAAGAGCCACATCTCACAGAGCCCGTCGGGACGTTTCGCAACACGAGCGATCACAAAGGTCTTGTTGGTCTCTGCAAAGCCGGTGAAGTAAACTGAATCAAGCGCCTACGGAAAGGGAAATGGATTTCAGCTCCAGCTGGAGGCAGGAAAGGAGGGGGAGAAGGTGAATAATTGTTTGTTTTCTGTAGATTTCTTCTTGAGAATCAAATTTTACTTTCACTTTTTATATTTAATAGCAGGCACCCCAGCGAACAGCCAGAGTTTTGCGAGGAGCAGTGAAGCCTCATTCATAAGACAGGACAGTCCATGTGCTCAGAAAACGACCGACTCACAACTTACAGTCAATCTGACGTACAACAATCACATCGTTCATTGACACAAAAGCATTTTTCCTTTCCTGTTTGCCTATGTCCTCATCAGGGCAGACACAAAAAGCAGAGAGGAGCAGATGAGAAGCAGTTTATAGAGGGAACATAATTATTGCATGATAGCCATGGATAAGGTGAAGTATTATCCTGAATTAAGATGATCATTTTGCAATGAGAAGTTCCCTTGACCAAAATCCTTATGAAATGTGTCCTCAAAGAGAGTGTCTGTGAGGATGAAATTGAGCCACAATCATGCTGTTTCCCCATCTGGCTCCAAATTGTATGTCGGACAACTTACACTTAGGGGAAACATAGAACTGAAAAGGAAAAAGAAACAGAAAGAAAGTAAATCACAGGAAACTCAGCACTTTACCAACAGGATTAGCAGTTGGGCTGGTGTAGGGTCAGTTAACACTGCAAATCTCAAAAACTATTAGGCACAGAAGTCCACAACTTCAAATTCAGATGTATATTTTCATGTATTTGTGCAGAACTCGCTCACAGTGAAGTTTTAAAAGCTGGACCGTGGAAATTAAAATTTATGTATGCATTTTCGATTTTCATGTATTTGTGCAGAACTCGCTCAAAGTGAAGTTTTAAAAGCTGGAGCATGGAAATTAAAATTTATGTATGCATTTTCAGAGATGGATGAAGTTCTGCTTCTGAAAAACTATCCATCATAAGATGCCAAAAAATACTAAGATCAGATGCTTACTGCCCTTATGCGTACAGATAAGGGGGAATTCTGAGGGCCAAGAGTCTGGAAATACACACAGAGTGAGCTACTGGATACCAATGCAAAAATTCAGAGACATAATTTCTGTAAGTATTTTCCAGATCTGTTTTTACACCTCCCTTGTAAGTGTTGGTCCAGTGTTGCTGCTTGGAAGAGCAGAGGGGAAAGCACAGACCCCTTGGCTATATCTCAAACCACCTTGGATGTCTGTTTGACTTGGAAGATGGTGTCACTCCTGCCCTATCAAATCTGGTTGAGATTGGCAAAACAGTTCAAAATGCTCCAAGCAGCAGCTTAATTAGTAGAAAGGAAAAGCTAGAGGAAACAGCTTCTTTTTTTTTTTTAAAGGCTAAGCAGAAGCTTCAATGCCTTTGTTAAATAGTATGACTTAATGATTCCCAGAAGGCTCCAGGAAATGCTAGCAAGAAGTAGATTTTTCACAGAAATTACTTAGGATCCAAAATCTCAGCTGCCATCTGCAAGCTGAATCTTGATGAGGCAAGGAAAACCGAGGGGAATCCTGTCTCACCAGCCTTTCTGCTCCCCACCCTCACCAAATAATACAGCAAAGCCCACCCAAATCTCCCCGTTAGGCACAGTGGGTATTTTGACAAGATGGTACAGGAACGCAGGTAAGGTTGTAGACAGAGGGTTTCTTATTTATTAAGCAGACAAGTACACCTGGAAAATTAGATACAATTCCCTGAGTGTGCTAAAAAAAAGGCTTCTGTGTCTTATAGTGTATCCACTTTTTCCCATCGACATCAGCTGGTCTGATTAGAGGTAACCCTCCTCTCCGCAAGGGACGGCCAAGGTGGCATCCCCAACCTGCCCTCCCTGGGATGTGCTGAAGAACGGGGTGGCAGAGGGGTGGGGGAGGATGTGGATCCCGAGGCTTCAGAGGTTGGGCGGTGGGGGGTGCCAGGCACCAGGATGCAGGTGATGGGGGTACCTGAGGGATGCAGGTCCCAGGGGGATGC
>NW_009624736.1:0-215 GCF_000690535.1 Cariama cristata | reverse complement strand
GGGTTGCAGGTCCGTGAGAGAAGTGGGCTCTGCAGATGGAGGTGGTATGGGTCCAGCAGGGTATTGGTCCAAGGAGAAGGAGCATTTGGGGGAATTTGGGTCCCAAGGGATGAGGGTTCCAGGGATTGCGGGGTGGGGATGCTGCAGATGGGGTCCCAGGGGAACAGGCGGGTGCCAGGGGTGCAAGGAGATGGGGATGCCAGGGAAGCGGGTGT
>NW_009624735.1:30754-46616 GCF_000690535.1 Cariama cristata | reverse complement strand
CCGCACGGCTGCTTGCACAGCCCTCGGTTTTCCTCCTTCTCTACCACCTCGCAGCCAAGTATCGACTCCTGTCGCATCACGTACCAAACTGCCAGCACTCCTTTTTCAAGGGGAACGGCAGACTATGGCATCCAAGAGGTTCACATCCCACCTAACTGCTCAAGTCCTAAGGGGCAACAAGGGAGGCACCTTCCAGTCCCTTGGAATATTTTTTATTTGCATTTTATGTGAAGCTGACTTTGCAAGATTTTTTTCATTCAGTCTATTAAGTGGAATGAGTCAAGATTAAATAAATGAATATTCAAATTCCTGGGGGAAAAAAAAGCTGGAGTTTCAAGGACTCACAAGCACATGGGACACTAAAAATGAAGAGTTTCCAAAGCAGGTGGCTATTTGTTGGCTTTAGGGGAGAAACTTAAAAAATAAAAATCCCAATAATGCCATGAAATTTTAAATTAATTTGCATCCACTGAGAGCTACATATGCAAGCACAGCAAATAATTACAAATTAAAATCTCAAAGTGTCACTTGTTTTTATGCATAAAAATGTAACCTTATAAGCTTTGGATATCCATGAGGACTTCCAAAATACCTGGAACGATATAGTTCAGGGAACCAGCCTTCACAGTTTTATCCTGGTTGCTGCTTGCTAATCAAGGCACAGTATCTGCATCTTCCACACCTATTAAATTCTCACCAGGTAAGTGTGTGGGTTAGCTCAGTTTAGTCAGAAAAACTGGGCCGGCAGAAGTCTGTTGTACAGGATCTACTTTTTTCAATGTAAGTTAAACAAGGTTTCTTTTCCTGGATATAGCATTTTATCTTTTGTCCAGCTGGAACCGTGACTTCCAAGCTCTAGAAACAAGGCAGTATCAGTGTGAAATTTAAAAAAAAAAAAAAAATTAATTTAAAAGCAGTATGTTGAGAGCAACATCTGTAGAATGAATTCCAGACAGTCTCAAAATAGACTTTTGATCTTCTGTTCTCATCCATTGCATAGTGAGAGGCTGTTGCTACAGCAGAATGCAAATAAAGTAGGTAATCCGCTTCTCTATACCGAACCTTACGTACCTCAAGTCCACTTGTACTCATAATTCTGCACTCAGCTCATAAAAAATAATCCTTAAAATAAAGGCAGCTAGTTAAAGGGTGTGAAGAGCAGTGGTGCTGAGCACGAGCCCTGCGGTGCTGTGCAGGCAGGGTTCTCCCCCTCCTCCAGGAGCCCGGGGCTGGCTGCGGGCGCTCCCTGGCACCCCGGGGTGGCCGTGGCAATGGCGATGCGCTCGGTGCCTGCCAGGGAGGGGGGCATTTGGGATCGCATTCGGACAACTTTTCCTTTGCACCCCTCAGGGGCCGAACACCTCTGCCTTCCCGTTAGAAGATGCTCTTTGTTTCTGTGGCTCCTTTTGCTTTCTCTTTCCAGGGTTTGCCCCGAACTGACCTTGCAGTTTTCCCGCCCTGCTCGTGTCCCTCAGGCCAAGCTGGGCTGCCTGGAAGGTAGCCGTGCCACCAGGATGGAGTGGAGCTCAGAGCAAGCCTCAGCCCCACGTACTTACCCAGCAGATCTCTGCATCCTGCCTTACGTTCATTATTATGCTGTTAGCAGTTTATGTTTTGTAGTTACCTCATACGGTTTACATGAGCTGCAGGTGCATCTTCGACAGGAGTAGCTGGGAAATCTCCACTGCTTTCTGAATGGCAGGTGCTTTGTAATCTGCTCTTCAAAAAAAAATAAAAATTACTAGAGCTACAATGCCTAAATGGCGGCTCCTTTGGCAGTGACTCCAGGACAGCTTTCTCCTACACATCTGTCCATCAGTGTTCTCTCCTGTGAAAGGCAAGGAGAAGCTTCTGCCATCCTTGCACTTGTAACTCTTAAATTGGGCTCCACTGCCCCGCTTTGCAGGCTCCAGCAACAAGGGTCCCAGAACGAGAGTCAAAACAACTCCGCATAAATACAAACGAGGGTCATGTCGATAAGTCTATATTTGCTGCACATTAAACTTACCCTGAAGGACGATTTCCAAGACTTTAAAACTTCATTGAGATGGGGAGGGGAGGGAGGAATATTAAGACTCTCTTCTAATGTCAGTGCCTTCTGGCCAGTTTCATTACTTTCATTTTATTCCTTGCCACTGGTCCTTAAATAGAATTTATGGTTGTCCATTTTGTACCCACCTTTCTCATAGGGTCACAGATGAATCCATGCAGAATGATTACTATCATACAGCCAGAGGAAATAAATGCTCTGGGAAAAAGAGCTCCAGGAAAAGAAGGCGGATAAAATCTCTTGGAAAAAAATCAAGCTTCTGCTGTAGAAAAGACCCAAAAGGGACAGAGTAACTTTTTAGCATTGCATACATTATAGCAGCAGCTTTGCAGTTAGTCTCGCCACGTCCAGCATTATCCTTAGTAAGAACACAGCTTCACAGAAAGAATCCAAAGTTCATGGAGGAGAAGTCATGCTTATCAGCAAGCTGGCAGAAAATAATCTCCCATTTACTTGTAAACATCACATCTTCTCATGCCATGAGAAATAATACGCAGCCCCTGAGAGTGTCTTGCATAGAGTGAGGCAACAAAACATACACACTGTCCTAGCAATATCTTTGACAAAACTGCCAAAACTGATAGTTATGCTTCAACCTGTTATCGTGACTCCTTTACGTGCCGCTTCACTGGCGGTGTCTTACCACAGGAGCACGTTCCTAGGTTGGATTGGTTCTGTAGATCAGATGGCGTGGAGCAGCATCTTTGATGTACCATCTCAGTGACCCCTTCTTACTCGGGTCAGTGGTTTCCCCCTCGGGGGGCCGTGTGTGCAGGGCTGGTCCGGTCCATGCCGGTGTGAAAGCCAGCACGTCACTGTCTAACCTGACGAGCCAAGGAAACGTGGCTGACGGGATGCGGTGCCCTGAAGGTGCTTTCTGTAAAGAGATCATGTAGTGTCTACAACGCCGTCTGCAAGGAAAAACCTACATAGACCAACAAAGAAACACAGAAATGGAGAGGATCCTACTGGTTTCACTGGGTTTTTAAGGATTCAGAACAAAACCATGAATAATTTCATTCAAATTGGCTGAGCAAGATTTAAAAAATTTTTAGAACTTCAGCCTTCAAAATGAAAGTAACAGAGTAATTACTCTAAGAAAACTAACACTGCGAAAACGTCTTACTCAACAGAAAAGTAGCTCTCGTGATCTCTGTTAACTCTTGGCATTGTTTTATTCTGAGCTTGACTTTGGTGTGACACTAGCCATGTTACCTACTTATCATCACGAAATAGTTTACTGTCAAAGGGCAGAAAAGTTTAAAAAGTTTACCATCTACTTTTGAAGAAGTACGTAAAAGAATCTAGGTAAACTGGTCTTGAATTTCGAGAAATAAAATCTCTTTTTTTGTCTTTCCTCCCTTAGCTCCTGTGTATTCACTTGGTCATACTTGGGACTAGGATTAGAAATGCCAGTACAACCACCAAAAAGATGTTAGACACAAAGATCCTGTTTCAGCCGGAGTTGAGCACTGAAGTACAAGGGTACCCTTTGAAAATCAGAGTTTTCAGTGTTATTTCCTAGCTACAAGGGATCGCAAAACATTATAGGTAACGAAGAAGATAGAGGATACACTTTAACAGCTGCCCACTCTACTTAGGTCAGGTTGCCAATGTGAAACACCTAGCCTCCTCAGAAGAAAGTTATTCAAAATCTTGCAAACGTTTGTCCTTATGATAATTTCCACTTTTTTTTTTTTTTTTTAATAACTCAAGAAATTGTAGACCTGAAACAGTCACACGTGGTCGTACTTGAAGTGAGGGAACTGGAACTGTTTGCAATTTTTGCACACTTCTTTCACAATCAGCAGAGGGTTGCGGAGTGAAAGGTTGACGTATGGGTCACTTTTGCTGTCACACTTGCTAGATCGCAAGCAGCTGCCAGACAATCGGTTTCAAGGACATAAAAATCATTGAGTTGCAGTAAGAGAGCTGCACACATCTTAACCGCTAGCTCCTCTGCAGAAATGTATGCCTGAGTTTGAGAGTGATCGCCTTCACTAACTAGAGAATATACAGAAGAAAAACTGCTTTGTGGGTCTTTTAGGAGAATTGATTTGCTAATTGTAAGATATTTTAATCCATGTCCTCTTTCATAACGTGATAGTTGGACCAAAACTGAAGTGCATAAAAAATTCACAAACATAAAACATTTCAAAGAAATAAACTTCCTACAGAAAACCAAAAGCCACTTTTCAGACTTATGAAACATCTCCTGAAAAATACCATACTTCCTTCCCTGCCTGCTCCGATGGTGGAATTAGTGTGGCGTTTGAAGTCCTTTATGGCAGAACTCTCTGGGTAAAGTTTGCATTTTTGGTGTTTGCACCGATCACATGTACAGCAAAGAGGCTATTTATGGTCCTGAAAGAAATTGGTACTATCTGTACGTAATTCTTGCTGAATTATTGTTCTCCATTGGCATATTTTTCCTACCTAAAAAGTTATTGCTAACATTCTCATTTGTAAAACCAATGCAGCGATGGGAAAGTGAGCTGAGCTATACTGTGGTTCACGGGTAAGAGTTACACTTTGACTGATGGTCCTTATTACTGCAGAGGACGCGACTTTTAACTTGAGCTCAGGTTTGCTGGGCTGACCGAACACAGTCAAACAGAAGTCACTGAGAGGCAGTAAAGAAAAAAGTTTCACTAACGTCTGTAAAAAATTAACAAAACCTTCCTGAAAATGTAAAATATACGGCACGTAAAGACAATTTCTGAGTAGAATTTTTTCCTCTCAGGGAACACACTCTGAGAAACAGAATTATTAATGATGGATTAATCTTTTCCTGCTCCTTATTCCTCATGTACACCTCAGTCTGTAACACTGCAGTCATCTGCTGCGGAGGCTGTGATGGTGCCACGGAGAGTAGTGCCTGCAGTTGACAAATTGGCACGGACCAGGGTAACAGCAAGAATACTCCTGTTTATAGCACCTCAACTCACTTGCAGCCTTGAAATTGGGCACGTAGCTAGTTTGTGTAATTTCTTCTGCTTACCTTGGTTAACTTAAATTACTCCTTATTTCATCATGTCTTAATGTTGGCCTGAGTCTCTGAGTCTCTTCATGGATGTCCTGACACCACAGGCACAAACCAGAGCTCCCAATCTTTCCCTGACAAGTCTATTTTTCCTTTTGCAGAAACCACTCCATCTTTCTTGCCAGTTTGCTCTTTACAATAGTTCTCTCTAAAGTGGCATCAGAGCTAAAGTTTTCCCCTTACTCCCTCCATAACCTTCCGAAAATTGGCTACCTCTCCTCTCCACCCTCACAGATAAATTTCTTATTCCCCTGCTATGACCAGAAGGCTGCTGCAACAATCCTTTTCCTGGCTTGTCAGTACTGTCTTGAGGAAGGTGGAGAAGTTGCATTCACTGGTAGAATGAACTATTCATCTAAAAAAGAAATTACAAGCACTACTTGTCACTTCAGCTATGATCCACTACAAAACCTTTCTCTCTCTTTCTCTGCTGTGAAATACCTGCTTAGACTCTCCCCTTGTTTCTGCTGTTGACCCCTTCCTCGGCTTTGCCAGTAATACCAGTCTACTTGTGTTTTCCTCTCATGTAAGAAGAGGCGTCCAAAAATTCCCCTCCTTCAAAACTGTCTCTTGCCTTAATGTTGACAAAAACCATATGCTTGTGAAGATTCAAGCAGCAGACAAGCTGGGGTCGCTTCATTTCAGGCTAACTCGTATTGAGTCATCGTTATCTCCTGTTCCCCAGCCTGGCTTAGCAGACATTTTTCACTACTTACATTACACTCAGGTTTTAAATTCCTATATAAGGTATGTACTCTGCCTTGCAGGATGAGGTCCACGTGCTGGATTAGTTTCTGACAGCTGCCTCAATATAATAACAGAAATAATATGTTACTACCTAAGTTGTGGAGAGTGAGACCTGCACTTCCAGGCTTGTCAGTCTAATTGGCACCTTCGACAGCCACCATAATTTGCATTAAAATAGCTGACACAGAACAAACTCCCGTTTTATATTAAAACACCTAGCAAACACAGACATGAAGGCTCAGCACTAATAGCAAGACTCAGAGGAAAGCTGTTGATGAAGCAATACTTCATGGTGTTTGGCATGTGTAGCATTGCACGGTGTGAGCACTGTGTGTGTTTGGGATGGGGTGGGAGATTGGGGGTTGTATAGATACCCATGAGAGAGCAGCTCTGCATTAAGGAGCGTTTCTAGTTGGAAAGGGAAGAGAAAAGCAAATGAGCAAACTAGATGGGAGGTGGTTGCCTTTCAAAAAAACCTCTTTCATAAATAAAAAGGCAGCCTTTCTTCCACAGCCTAGTGATGCCTGTAAGACCACTTGGAAAAGCATCATTCCCTCCCCAACAGGGTGCCTGGAGCAGGCCCAGCACCTCCTGGGGCGGGGGAAGTGCCAGGGGAGGTTTCGCCTCCCAGCAGCATCGCTTGACCCTGAGCACCCCGACAAGCCCTGGCTGAGGTCCCTCGGCAGAACCCCTTCTCCTTCCCCTGGGCTCTTGTTGGAGAAACAACAGGTCTGCCTGAGAAGCTGCATTTGGTGTTTGAGATGCTGCGGTTTGTGCTGTGGGCACAGTTCGCCCTGGCTACCTCTACGGAGAGATGCTGGTGCACGACCCTTTGAGCAGAGGCAGGCTGGACAGACCGACACAAGATACACAATGCTTCTGAACTGGCTGCTTCCCACATCCCCATGAAGCATTGATAGCTTTGGAAATATATTTTAAAAGTAAGCTTTTTATGACAATGCGTGAACTCAGAGCCAGGTGAAAGCTTGCTGTTTAAAAGCCATTTTGAAAGGGGAAAGCACATGCATAGCTATACAAGAAATGTTTTCTATTGCAGAAAAAACCCATAGACTAAAGAGGTCATACTATGAAAATGAGGTCTATAATGTGGGCCTGTAAACCCAATACACCACCAGCATTTGTACATCATTTGGCATGGATATGTTGGGTTTTTCTGACAGTGTAAAGAAACCATCTTGTTTATGTCCCACTAATCCAGTGTTA
Organism: Cariama cristata; assembly: GCF_000690535.1. Lineage (NCBI taxonomy): Eukaryota > Metazoa > Chordata > Aves > Cariamiformes > Cariamidae > Cariama > Cariama cristata. The sequence continues at coordinate 39,552 of NW_009624735.1, read as the reverse complement.
TCATCTCCCCCCATCACCCTTTCAAGTGAGATGAAACAGCATAACCAATCCTGCCTCTACCGGCTAATCTGCGTTGTCCTCATCTGGCCACTTCCCTGGTATTTAACGTTCTCCCTACAAATACATGCGTTCAGCTTGACCTTCATCTCACACTTAACATCCCCTCTCAACCAACTTTACAGCCACCTCACCACCCATCTGTAGTTCAGACGCAGTCTGGGTCTCTGCTTCTCTGCTAAGCATTCATTTTTGCCCGCATCAGTCCAGATTTTCCATTCCTCTGCTTCGGTGTAATTCAGTTATGCTTAATTGAGTTACCCCTGACATCCTCCAGTGGCAGAGAAGAGACCTGGCCGATCATCTTTGTTTTGTCAACTGTAATTCTCAGTTACAATTTTCTTAAAACTATCATCTCCAATTCACTGCTATTTCAGAGCAGGGGTGGACAAAGCTGAATTTGAATGGCAAGTCGTACGTAAATGGCTTAGTAGCCCAGTCCCTGGGGGAGCCCCAGCCCCCATCGAGCTGGAAGCTGCTCAAACACCTAAGAGAGGTGTCCGGTTAAAACAGCCAGGAGGGATGGCTGGAGGGAAGGTGTTGCCGTAACAAAGATGTGGAGCTGAGCAAACACTGCTTTGCCAGACTTACATAGAACAACACGGAACAGGGATAGTTAAGGGTTGACTCAGGATCTCTTCCTCATGACAATACTCCTCTTCCTATCCACAAGCACATTTGAAAAATGTGTTTCTTCTCCATTCTTTCCACTATTTTTTTCCCCAGCTAAACAGGGTTGGAGTTGGCCAGTTCATGACGTGGTTCAAGGCTCGCTGGCCCCACTGAAGTCAGGAGGGGTGTGCTGTTAGACATGTCATCATCTGCCGTTACGCATACCTCACACATGGCGAGGCTGATGACTTCCATTTCCAGAAAACGCAGTGCTGCAGAAATAGTGCCTACAAGGATCGTTTTGCAGAATTTCTCAGATTTTTATGGACACTTCAGGTAGCATTTGATGACTTCTTATTTTCTGAGAACAATATGAGTGCCACCAGAGAAACAGTATGGGAAAGAGAAAAGCGGTTAGTGTTTTGCCTCTTAAAGATTTCAGAACAAAATTATTGAACGGATGTAGCAAATACGTATTTGTATACATGTTTACTCTGAGAAATTAAAATGGCTGATAACTTTTTTATGAAGATGGTATAGAAAATGAGCTGTGTCAGAACAAAAATATTTCATCCTGACAACTCCTGTTTGGAAGACACCATTAACTCTTTGTCACATGGCTCAGTATTTCAGAAAATTATTTTGTGTATATGTGCATATTTAAAGATCAGCTAAATTTCTTGTATCTTGATGCAAGGAAGTGAAAAGGTACTTTTTAGTTCATTGCATTACCTTTATTCATTGTGTTTTGTTGGTATGTTCTCTTTATTTTATTAGTACTTTATAATAAAAGTTGTGAGTGTGTTAGGTTTTTTCAAAGGAAAGATTAAACTCCTTACTCTTCTATAATAAACAGATGTAAAATAGAGGCAGCAATAAAAGCACATAGCCCGTAAGCAGCGGGACGTGATATCAAGATCAGAGCTCCAGGCTAAATAAATTTTTTATTTTAAATGAGAGCCAAAAAATAATCCTTCAAAAAGTAAGTTCTAAATTTGTCAAGATATATGTCTAAACATATGTCTTAACAACCATACCAGCATTGTAAGACAAAGGGACTGTACCAGAATTTCTTAAGCCTGCATTTCCCTGCTATGTTTTGAGCGCGTGGCAAAAATAAAGCTGATGGGAAACACCACTGAAAATGGCAAATTCCGATTCTCTTACATTCATGAAATTTTGTCCAGGGAATGCTGTGATCTCTTTCACACCTGTGCTGCTAGTGTTTGTGCATATATTTAACTTTATACCCCTGAATAGTCTCATCAAAGTCTCTAAAATTACTCATAATTTTAGAGTTAACAATGGAGATGAGAGCTTGCAGGATCTGGAGTGCAGTTTACCCTTCCAGTCTTAAAATACAGCTAAAAATTTTCTAACTTTTACCTTTATTAGAGTTCTTCTAGTCCCTTACAATATCTTGCAATTTTGCAAGCCTAGAAACAAAAGAATAGTTTGCAGTTTTGGGGCTATATTTTCTTAAGTATTATGTTTCAGAGCCCTTGTTAAGTTTAGGATAATGCACAATCGAAGCTGAAAGTTATCTTCCTCCTCTAAATTTGTCTCTATGGACTTCTAAACCTCAATGTTCCTTGCCAAGTTTAGTTAATAAAACTTGACAAGGATTTTCTTTTCTTTGGCTATGAAAATAAGTCTTTTCTGTTGCTCCATTTACAAAATATTTTAAAAAATAAAACCTGTTTTTTGAAGTTAAAAACTAGATTGAGATGCTGACATACTTAGTAAATCATCGCTCTTGAAAACTGGTGCTATTTTATGGTGTTTCACACCTTTCTATAAACAAAAATAATGTCATGCTGGTAAATGCTGCCCAAGGAGTCTTCCCCCTCACCTTATTGTTTTTTGATGGCTTCTATTAATGCCTAAGAGGAAATACTATATATTTCATGTATAGTATCATTTTATGCAGAACTCTGTATATGAATTATTTGGATTTGTTTTTTGTCCTTTGAACAGATGTACCTTCAGAGATTTACAAAACAAAACTCCGTTTTTTTAATCTGATTATGTGAGCTACTGAATGCCCCTTTGTTTGTCTTATACAAACACAAGTAAGCCGGGGGAAACAGAAAATTTATTCTATCATTAGAGTTGTCTAATTTCACAAGTATGAAAATGGGACCATTTTCAAGAGACATCCGCTTTTTTATCAAAAACCTTTCCTGGTCTTTTTCCTGTGTCTGCACAGTCGCCAGAATCTGTCATTCGTTGACCCTTGCATTTGCACAAACTGAAAAATTCAAGGTAGCCTTTTGTTCTATGTCTGGACTCGAGAAAGAATAGGACCTGATAACTCTGAGAACCTAAGGAGGGAACTGCAGTTTATAGGGTAGTACAGAGGTACTCTACCTAGTGGGAATCCCTAACAAGTGTTTTTTCATGTACTTTGGCTTGGATACTATTAACATATAAAGATATTTAAAAATATATATATATGATATAAGTATTTATGTTCTCATGTATGTTCTGATGGCATTACCAGTATGCAGCTAAGGTACGTGCTGGCATGATATGTGTTCTTCTCTCGGTTAGCAGTGCAGTAGCCCGGGGCTGAGCCATCAGCACTCACTGGCCACACCTGGGCCATGTCCTGCCCACCTGGTGGGCCAGAGTGACTCAGCACCAGCTGTGGCCAGGATGGGAAGTGCTGACCCAAGCCAGTCCTCTCCAGACCCTATAAAGAGCGATCCGAAGGGGACCCTTGGAGCTCTCTGGGGCTGTGGTGGGCTGTGTGACCCAGCGTCTCCCTGAGCTGGGATGCCTCTCGGGGTAGGGTTCATGAGGATTGAAAGATCGTCTGTTGATGATTTCATGGGCTTTGCTGACCGTCTGTCAATGAATACCGGCATGTAAAAGTGAGTAATTCATAAAACTCATGAAAAGGAAAATTTTAATCATAGGTTAACCTCTGTGTGTGTGCAATTTGGTTTAGAGCTTTTTGTCTGTGTGTGATGTGATTTCACTTTTGTCTGTGCAACCCTGCTGTAAACTTTGGGTGACCTTGCCATTCTTGAAGCTTTAACTGAGTCACTATGTTGATTGTCACAAATGCTGTTGAATCTCTCTGTTAAACTGGCTGATGATTAAGTGCTGTTAAGAATTACAGACCCTATTCTTGTGCAAAAATACTAGTAAATCCTAATTTGCTGCTAAACCAAAGCCATGTAAAGAATGTTTGTGACAGTGATATAAAGGATTGATTGTACACACCTAATCCTTTAGACATAAACTGTTGACCAATCCTGGGACTAGGAGTGCATCCAGCTGCACCTGGGCTCCTCTCTGAGAAGGGGTTTAGAAAGCAAGGGGGTCTTCTCTGAACCTCGTGACAGTTTTGTCTGACCCTGTCCTCTATACAGCAAATAATCAATATCGTTAAGCAAGTGTCACACTTACTGTCAAACATAGTTAAATAGTTGGTTTGAATGTATGGCTGCTTCTCTCTTAGGAGTAAAGTGTATCCCTCCACCTGTGACATCTGTCTAATGTCAGCTACAAGGCACCAATACAACTAAATCTGTGCATGGCTAATCATCTCTGGAACACTTCTTCCTGGGAAGGATGCTCCTTAAAGAACAGATTACCAATGCTTTGTCTTTAGCTTGCACTATGCTGACATAATCTACGTTATAGAATAGAAAGTAAGCCACAGCAGGTAACAAAAGCCCATGTTTATCTAATAGGTTGTGATACAAAATTACTGCTTCTTACTTATTTTTCAGTATGGCTAAAACTTTCTTCTTGTGTTCTAAGCCTGTGAAGAATATGTCATCTTCAACCTGGCTCTCAAAATTTTCACATTTCTTTGTGTAATGTAGGCAAAGTTTCCAAATTTTTTACACTTCTAAGAAAACATTCTTATCTGCTTAAAGTGGGGCCCTCATCTCAGATGTCCTTTACTGCAACATCCTTTTCTCTTTCTGTGTGAAATGCGGTCTCAACCTTACTCCCACCCACCTCGCCTGCTGCAAAGGTCTTTTTCCAAACATGCCACGCTTGGATTGACCACCATCAAGATCTCCCTGTGCACCCCATCCCTGGGCTTCTGTTCTCCGTTGCACTGACCACGCTGCTTGATTTCCTTCTGGCAGACTGCTGATGCCCATCCTGGCCATATGCACTTATTCTCATTTGTTATAAAAATGCTGATTTCTGGCCAGATATAATGCCAGCCTCCACTTCTCTGGTTAACCTTCAAACACAGAGCCTTTGCATTTCTCTCCAGCACCCTTCACACTCTAAAAGAAAGGTCCATGACCAGTCACAGAGCTACCTCGTTATTTTTCTTCCCTGTCTTCCTTTATAACTTTCCTTAGCTCCGAAGGCTATAAGCTTTTGACAATAGCATGCTCAGAGTAAATGTTGATCAAGAAATACTATTTCTTTACCCTTTTATTAGTTTTCTCACTTAGCCTAAGCTCTCTCTGAGGCAGCAGATGTCTTGTGCTCCCTGTTTCCACAGTGCCAAGGACAATGGGTCTTTGGCACCTAAATGCTATAATATTCTGAATAGTAACTTGTATTCCCTACAAGCAGGTCTCTACCCATGAAACAGATAGATAAACAGGGTTTTAGAAGCTCGAATTAGGAAGTAATGTGTTCTAGGGCACTTTCATGCTAAAGCCTTAAGGAAGCAGCATGACTACTTTTGTGCTGGGATTTCCCATTGTGCACTTCTATTTTATATGCCCAAGGAAACCCTCCTCCACATCAGACTTGAGTTTACCTTGTTCTGTACAAACTGCTGGCTGCTTCAGGGGAAGATTAGAAAAACTCTGTAGAGGGAAATTATGTTTTAAAAAAAAAGACAAAGTTTGTTTAATCCTATCGATTCATCACTGACTTATGTGCTAAAGCATGAAGGTCCAAAAGTACTCACTTTCTCAAAGGGAAGACAATCCTTCCTGTAAATTATTGTATGTACAACTATAATTCTGGCTTTTGAGGTTTTAGAGGGAGGGATAACTAAAAGAAAAATATTCTTTGTTATGTATTTCATCATTTTTCCGCATCTCCTCTCATTAGGAAAATGCAAAGAACAGAAATAGTCACTGATGTTGGAATAGAGATTAGGAAATAAAATGAACATTAATTACCAACAAAGTAGCAGGAGTAATGGCAAAAAGACAGTGATATTAACCTGGATAAGTTCAGTAAGTTAAAGATAAAACTGTACTCATGACATTAATAGTTGTTGCTAGTTCCTGCAGAAAAGGAGAAAAGTACCCAAGGCAATGATGGCTTAGATGCTCTTGTAAAAATGAAGATTTTTCTTTTTTTTTTTTTCCTGTAAGTGAATAGAATGCTACAGGGAGAAGCACAACGGCAAAGCATGAGAGTGTATAGCCAGAAAAAGAACCGGCTATGTGAATGAACTCTGTGGCACTAGGAAGCAAATAAGGAGACTACTAAGTTTAAGGGATGACAAATGTAAAATGTCAGCATATGTGGAGACATTCTTGAAAGACAAGGACATAACAAAATGACAAAGAAAAGACAGGTTTGCTATGAAAAAATATCCTAAGTCAAAGCTAAAAACCTATATTTAAAGGCACTGTTACTAGACTGCTATGTCTCTCAATCCTCTCACTGTAGTATCAGATAGATACTAGATAGAGAATAGATAGATACTAGAGAGAGAAAATATTAAGTGTGAATTTACTCCCTTTTTAAAAGTGCTCAAGCATGAAGAAACATCTTTGCATAGAACAATGAAAACAAAACAGAACCAAATAATTGAAAAAGCAGTCTGTAAGGCTGCTTTCCTTAACAATACTTTCAGAAGTGCTGGGGGCTCTTGAACTTTCTCAGATCAATGATCTTCCTCACACTTTTTTTTGATTTTCCTGAGATGAAGTTTCTGACTTGGGTGACTAACACATCTGTGTAACAGCCACGTATAGTGTCGTGGGAAGGGTTACACCATTAAGATAAGAGCTTAGGGACTTCCCAAACTAGAGGTCTGATCTTTGACTGTGCCATACGATCTGATAACCTGCTGTGAAGAAGTGGTGATAAACCCACTCCATACTGAAATAAATTAATGTGGTCAGTGTTACTTATTTTCTAGATGATTGCAATAGCAGCACATTTTGCTTTTGAGATTCCTGACACTGCAAGATGACATTCAGAGGTACAATATCTATAGATCCTAGGCTGCCTGTCTGCTTACTCACCGCAGGAAAATCTGGCACTGAGCTCACCTCAGGAAAACGCAGTGTCCCTGCTCAGGGGAACACAGGACTTCAGATAGGCTGTTTCTTGCGTGTTTTTTTTTTTTATATCACGTAATAGCCACAATTAGGAAAAGGTCTTTGAGCTCTCATTTAAAGAAACACTACCTGAGCAGAGACTACCTGAAACCATTGTTGATAGAGAGAAGATAAGCTCCAACTAGAAGAAATACGATTGTTCTTATTAATATGTCATAGCAGGGTCGTTTGTGAATCCCTAGTAGGGACAGATCCCTGGATCTTCTGAGTATCTTGCGAGCACAGAAGGAAAAGGTGCACCAAGGATGACTGGGGCCACCTGAATGCCAGCAACTCCTTTCAATTCATGCACATTGATGTACATGTAAACATTCTTGTTACCGGTTGGCAAAAATGTCACCACTGGAATCCTGCTTGGGGGCTGTCACCACCTTCCAGCAGCACCAGGAGGCCTCACCATGTATTTGTGTTGGACACCTGATTGAAGGAAATCGTGTGAGCAAGGAAGAGATTGTGGTATGATCAAGGCGTTCCTTAAAAATGAGGTGTCCTAAACAAATAATTCCTGAAGAAATACTTAAAGACACTGTGTTAATAAGGGAAACATTAATACAACTTAGAATTCTAGCCTGCTGTATTGGAAGAGAACTTAACCATCAACTATCCAAATGCTGTTCCATTAACATAAATGCATGTTTACACTGGGTTTAGCTCGACAAATTTGATTTGATAATTTACATTAATGTTGTAGCTTATTGACAGTTTAGCTAATGCCTCTTGCATCTTCTGTGCAATTGTTTGACAACATTGCTTTATGGCTTTCCTGAGCTGTCAAACACACTGAGTCTACATCTCCACATGAGCACGCATGAACGGTTCAGTAGCTTCTGTGTACATGAAAGCCAGAATGATGAAACACAGAAATACAGTTAAAGGCATAGATAACCAAACCCAATTACTCTACATAGTTTGCACTCTGTTGACTCCGGTAATTTTAATTGTTTTCAATCACAAACAAGACAAAGGTCAACATGAATGTGAATCATACTGCGTCATGTGGTTCTTGCAGACTTAAACAGGTTTGTCAGCATTTCTGGCATACAGCAGCTGCATGATGGTACCAAATGTTTTATGTCTAAAGCTCATTAGTTTTTTCTTTGCCTTACAAAAATAGAAATCTGTGCATGCTTTGAAACGGGAAGCTCTGAACTCAAACTGTACATCACACTCGGTTATCATTTCTTGAACTGCCTGCCTCAGGTAAGGCCATTAACATAGGCATACTGATCCCTTCTCCTTAAAGAATAAGTAGGCTAGCTACAAAGAAAATGGATCTATTCCTCATAGCAAGAATCAATCTGTTTTATTAGTAAATATAATGTAGCAACAGGGAGTGAGGGAAATCATAAGAAACGATCAAATGAATGAATGAGACAGATGAAAGAGGTCAGATATACTGGCTAAAATAAAATTGCTATTAGAAACAGTTTACAAGGATAGTCTCCCTGTTTCTTTAACTTTCTGTATTTGCTCATTACAGAAATAATTGTTTTAGTTGTTGACACATGCAAGGGCTTGTCACACCTCATAACTTATAACCACTACTTTTTTTTTTCCCCTGTGACATTGATTGTACGTGGTATAGTCAGAACAATTAAAAGCTAATGTATGCTTTTCTAAAATGTTTCATTTGGGTTACAAATATATCTTGGGCCTGATTTGTTTGAAATCTATATGCATGAACAGATCAATGGCACAGAATCCTAAATGATGAAACGCTGGAAACTCTGCCAAGAGGCCAAGGGAGTGTTCACTTTCTGGCTTTCTCCTGACAGAAGCAGGACTGCCTGGAGGCAGGGCAACGCAATCATTAAATGGGCATTGCCAAGCAGGAAT
>NW_009624735.1:15458-30698 GCF_000690535.1 Cariama cristata | reverse complement strand
AGGAATGGACATGGCCAAGCTGGCTACAGGATGTCCTTATTCAGGAATTTTCTAAGCTGCTGAAATAACTTGCAGAATAGAAAGACTGGCAAACTGTAAGCCAGTGATGACCCACTTCTGGCTAGCAGAAAGGCAAGAGAATTCGTGATGTGACTGTAGCCACACAGACTTTCACAGATGGAAAAACAGGGGATGACTGTTTCCTTACACATACACACACCCCCAAAAAAGGCAAAAACCACCAGGAATAATGACAATGGGCATCAGAGTCCAGATTTTGCCAAAATACCTTCTCTTCAGCACTGTGATATTCAACACACAAAGAACAACAATTCCTGTGCCTACCTCCTTGGACACCAGGAGGAAATGTGTTTGCTTAAGCGGACTTTTGCAATTGATTTGACATAATTTTCATGCTGCCTCTGTGAAAAGCCCCCTCAAGGTGCAGACAGGGAGTGGTTGCAATACACACCATGATATTTTCAGTGTGGTATCTGTGCAGTGTCCACTGTCTCCACCTCAGAACCTTGTAAGCTTTACGCAATTGCTCTCTAGCTGTGCTGTGAGAACATGTAATGTTGCTACTCTTATTTATTAGTTGAGAAAATGATGTATCAGAAGGCCAAGATCTACATATTTAGATACTTAATTCTAACTAATACCATCTGAAAAAAAATTAAATTAGTAGGGTACAGGCACCTTTATGCCCCCAAAGATTTTGTTAAAACAGTTTGTGTAGAAGTACACAGGGTTTAGGAGATCAGGGGAACCGGACTCTCTTGTGTTCTCTAACTGCAGATCCAGCCTTTCTCCCTAGTTGATTATTTCCAGTATCTCAGTATTCATCTTGCAGGGGAATACGTATTTACTGCCGGGAGTGAAGATGAGTTTATTTACTGACTAAAGTCAGCACACTACCTAGCCTGAGAGAATTTATAGAAAGCTATTATTAACCTAGGGGTGTAACTGCATCCTTATCATTTGTTTCTGGGCATGTGTGTCCTAGCATGTGCTTGTGTTACTTCACCTTTATCAGTTTCAAAACCTGTGATCTGGAATGAAGCTAACCTTGTGTTTCAATGAGTTTTCAGTGCAGAAGTGTAGCTCAGTAATACAGAGAAACTTTTTTTTTGGTATATGCAAAGCCTCCTGTTAAGGTGCTTGGCCTTAGGGCACAAGGAACTCCACAAAGGTTTATTCACGTTTGACTGCTGTGTAAAAGGTCCACGCGGATGAATGGGAACCAGTAGTAGATTCTGGCTGCTAGTTTTCTGTTTCAGCTTTTGAGTCACCTCTGATGTAGCTTGTTCTTCCTTTTGCTTTCAGTGTTGCTCATGAGACTGTTCAGGGAGAATTGTTGTGTTATTGCTATGGATGTTTTTCACTTGGACTGCTTGTGACCTTATCCAAATGCCTCAAAATCCATCAGTAGTGTTCAATGAACCTTTACTAGCTAGAAGTTGGAATGGTATCTTCCCTTTTGTTCGTTGTATGTTGTCCTGGGCACACGTGAATGGCTTTCTTCTGCTCTGCCAGCCGTTTTAATACATACTTTATGGTAAGAAAAATTGGCTACTGGGACAACATCAGCTTTCGATGCAAGGAAAGATTATTTTTGTATTTGAGAGCAACAACTGTTTTCTTTCCTCTTCCATAAATCTTCAGAGGAGTTCAGTCTGCTGTGTTCAGCTCTAGACTATGGTGAAGCTCAGCCCTGAGGCCTTTGCCAAATCATTGTAAAGATAGAAGCCATCTGTAAAATCCGGATCTCTGTGCAAACTTCCTCAAGACTGGAGCCATTCAGATCTGAGGCTTTGACTTGCATGACACACTTCTGAATATTGACATTTGGCTGTGTCAAAAAACACAAGTTAAGCCAGCCCAGAGCTTTCCTCTCCACCTGTTTGCACAAAGCTGCCAAGCAGAGAAATTAAATGCTTGTATTACTAAATGGGAAAGCCTGTTAAAACTCCTGAGCTGTTGATTTCTGCAGTTATTGTTTGCACATTCCTAGAAGAATGTTGCTAGCATCTTTTACCAAAGCTGGGTATCTGTTGAAGGGTGGTGAGAGCAGTGGATCCCACCAAGCCTGGCTTCTCTTTTGGGACGCAGACTTGCAGAACGGCTGAGGCTGGAGGCACCTCTGGAGACCACCTACTCCTGATGCTGCAGCCCTGCAGCGGGGCCGTGTCTCGCTATCAAACTCCTGTCTGTGCAGATAAGGGGGTCCTGCACAGCATTAACAGTGGTGACCCTTGGACCGAAGGCCTGGGGACAGGGCTGGCTTACCATCATGGCACAGCCCTCGAAGGCTTGCTCGGAGCCAGTTCTGCTATGTCTGAAGCTGTGGGGCAGGCTGCACCTCTCTTGTTTGTCTAATTTCCAGCCAGAACATCTATTTTACGCTTCACCAAAAGAACAGCACACGGGAACATAATGTGATAGCAATTGGAAATACCAGGAAGGAGAAGGAGGGTAGGGACTCTAGCTTTGAACAGAGGAAACCAATTACAGCCAGCAGATGGAGAAACATTTCTGTCCATCTCTTGCTCTTTCTCTGGAACAGCTCAGGGTGACACTGACCTCCCCTATCACTGCCCAGGAAACAAATCCAACAGCTGATGGGCAAGTAGGCAGCCAAAGTGATCAAAGACCCCCAATATGTGCCAGAGAGTAGACACAGCTGGATGTTTGTCGCTAGAGTGCTTCGTCTGCAGAGAAAATCAAATGGTGTTTGTTCAGTGCTGACTGGGCTGGTATTTCACATCTTGCTTTTGACTCTTTTTAATCTTCCATCTGACTGCATTTCCCTCCAAAACAACGAGGGAGCCTGCTGAGGAGCCGCAAAATACACAAGAGCAGGGGGAGAGAACAGCACAGCCCAAGGTTCATTGTAATGGCAATTTAATGGGGCCTCCAGGGACCTGTACTTTAAGTAGTTGGGGGATCTCTTATGGTGTAAATTCTTATCTTCCCTCGGATAAACTGCACTACATAACGTTAAAAGAGTTACAGGAACTTACTGCTATGCCTGCTCAGTCATTACTTCACAGATGTCCCTGTACCAAGCATCAAATCATGGTGCAAATCATGGGCCTTGACTGAGAAGCAGAGTTTGGCACGGTTTGTCGCTTGAAAAACCCTTTTCTGGAAAACAAAAAGCAAATCTTTGCAGCTGCTTTCTTAGAGGGGGTGGTTTTGTTTCAGCTAGCCTGGGTCTTTTTTAAAATCCTGATTCTATTAAACCATCCCCATTCAAACACATCCTCTGCCTCTCTAGAAGTTAAGCTACACACTGCCTATAACACAGTACAGTTTGTCTCAAATGTTAAACTCAGTGTCTCAGTTCTCAAGATTAGGTGGCACAAGGCCAGCGTAAATTCATTCCTGCAGTGGATCCCTCTTTGATTTAAAAAGTAGCAAATCCTGCTAAAAAAAAAATCATAAGGAGTAATGTAACATTTGGAAGCAGGAGAGCCTGTGAAGAGGCAGCACTGCCCTCTGTATGACATTCATATAGCACAGTGGAAATGTGTCATGTTCTGAAGCTAATTTTCTGTTGAGGATTAGAGAGAGAAAGAGATAGGTAGAGAAGTTGGAAGGAATCAGTTTATATTTTTGTGATGAGAAGGGAATCCTGGAAATGAGAACCCTTTCAGTATTTAAAAGGAAGAACCTGTAGGGGCGAAGGTGGGGAGAAAGCTCTTGCGAGGAACACGTTTTGGAAATCACTGGGAGTATTTTGCAGTCTGCATGACAGCACACTGGGGAGGAAAAAGTTTTCTTAACTTGAAGTAAAAAACGTAGCCCAGAAATGAAGCCAGCTGCTCCTGATGTACCCCCAGCCTGCTCATCACTGCCAGTGGTACCCTGCAAGCTCTCTGGTCCTGCCCTTTCCATCACTTATGCAAATCCTGGGTCCAAGCACAATTTGACTCTTGCTTTTTCCACTACAAGAGCCTGACGGATATTTTATTCATTTCTTTCCAACCACTTTTTAGATCTAGATTTAATTTCAGAGCTATTTATCCATTCAGGCTTAGCTCCTTGTCTTCCGTCTATAAATCAACATTGATCTCCATCTTCTTATTCTTTTAATTAATGCTTGTTCACCAAGCAGTGTCTTGAGAGAAGTTTTAAGAGGACTGGTGCTGCAAGGCAAATGAAGCTGGGGGGCAGTGCTGGGAAGGGTTGGAAGCAAACAGGAGGATACTGCCTTTTTCCTTTGTTACACTTCATATATCTCATCTTTGCTATAAGGCAGTGGTGTTGTGTTGAAGCCAATCCTGGGGAAAAGGGAAGAAAGTCAGAAACAGACAAATACCATCCCTAAGTAGCTGAATGGCCAGGGCATGCATAGAAAATACACTTATTTGTCCAGGATAGCTTAGCTACAGGCTGTTTCTGGCAGTCCTTTTCCTTCTGGATGCACAGCTTTGATGCTGTCTGCAAGGAGTGCCTGGAGAAAAAGTTGCTTATGTCGGGTTAGAGAGAAGGGAAATAAGAGAAGAGGGAGGGGAGGGAGCCCAAGCTCATCTCGGCTCTGTAGCTGCCTCGGTCTCTGCTCTCAGCTCACAGTCACTGGTTCCTGGTTTGCTGCCCCTTTTTGTTCATGATGGCTGTCACCCACCCAGCAGCTGCCTTTCTCTTCCCAGCTGCCATCTGTGGCCTCAGTAGCAATATCCCACATATCCCACATCATCCTGTTACCTGCCTAGCTTGCAAAGCAGCAAACTCCTCCGGGGTGGCTCCTGCCTTCACCCTAGATCCCAAACGCCCCCACCCCAGAGACCACTGACAGCCACAGCCGATGCCCCGTCCTTGGCCTGGCGATGCCGAGTGCTGAACGTGGATGAGAAACCCAACTTGTGTTATGTGTTCTGATGCTGAATGTTGAAAGAGTTGAGAGACTCAGTATCAGCTTAATTAGTTCCATTATAAGAAGACCCCTGCTTGTGAAATATGAACTCTAAATGGGTCTAACCAGCAGTGAAATACCTTTCATGGGGCTGTGTCTTAGAAGGCCTGGTGGGCCAGCTGCCAAAGTTCACTTTGAGATTAAAAAGAAGATGTCCTGCGAGGCTCAGTAATAAATGCTGACCTGTGATGTGAATTTGACTCAGGCTGAGATGTGGAGCAGCAGCGCATCAGGCAATGGGATTTTCTCTCTGGTGAAGGAGGGGTGCAGCTCTGGGGGCAGAAAAGGGGCTCCAGGCTGAGCCTCAGGAGCTCTGGGCTGCCCACCAGACTTTGGGGAGGTTATTGGCTGTTTCTGCACATCAAGAAGGAAGCCAATTTACAGAAACTGTGAGTTCAAGCACAAAGGGCGTAGGTCAGTAAAACACAGCTCTCCTGGGTATGGGCAACAGCCTGCATTTTAGTACTGTCCCATGCAAAGTTATTCAACCAGAAACAAAAAATGAAAGCCGTGGTTACAGGAAGGAGGTCCCAGGACACAGTGACTCTGAAAAGGACCCAGGGCACCGATGGACTAGACATGAGGACTCAGCATACCTGTATGGCCACTGTAGTTCTGGGGAGAATAAAAGGGGAATATTGAGCAGCGCTGCTGACGTGACGTTTCTGCTGTATTCCTCCTTTGCACAGCCACTACTTGAATACTTAGTCCAAATTTGGTGTTACAGACCAAAAACTACACAGAGACACTGGAGGGAGATCAGAGCAATGAGAATTGTACAGAAACAACTCCTGGAGAGAAAGAGTGAAGGAATTCAATATATTTAGCTCAGAGATAAACAGTGACTTGGTTGCAGCCTGTAAGTATGAAAGAACAGAAATGGGGTAATAAGGACTCTGAAGTCTAGTGACAAATGAAAAACAAAATCCTGGGTGGGTGAAGAATTCAGATAAGTTCCTGAACCTTCAAGAACAAAGCTTACATTTTAGTAGAAAAGATAATTAACTGTTAAAACAAAATTTTATATTTTGTAATAGATACTGTATCACTAAAATCTTTAGTCATTGTCAGACACTTTTCTAATAATGGCTTCAGTGCAAGCAAGAATTAGTTCTGCCCCTTGCTTCTGCTACAGTGGAGGTCATGAAGGGATGTTAATCAATTTTAACACCAGGACTAATGAACATGTATTTATCCCATAGTCCCAGGAATACGCTTTTAACATCCGGACTTAAATGACCGAGATCCCCACATATTTTACCCTAAAACTCTCTGGCAACTAAGAGGAGTGTCCTCTAGAGAAGTCTGAACCATCTTATCAGGTGATTTTTAGAAAGGATAAAATATTACTCAGAAAACTAAATTTTCCTCAAAACCTCTGGAGGAGAAAAGACGGTGGGAGCTATTTAAGGCTGTTCTGCTGCCACATGTCACACGTTGTGACACGCTCTGTCAGTGTGGTTACACGGCACCGCCGCCTTTCCACGCAGGACTGCACCCCTCACCAGCCCTGGCCCCCCACCACGCCAAGCCCAAAGTAATAAAATTCTGCTGGTATCTATCAAACCCATCAATTCTGAAGGAAGGATGCGTTCTTCTCTTCCTAGAAACTTCTTGCCTCTCTTTGGCACGCAAAACTATGATCAAAACACAATTGCTATTTTATTTTTATTAAATATTTACTGACACTTAACTTGGTGCTCTACAGAAGTGTTAAAGGATGCTGGCACTGCATGTGAGAGAATCAGTCCGGCAGCCTTCCCACCTCTGTGGTAGGGCAAAGGCACAGTTTGTTCCTCCCAGCTTCACAGAACCACAGAATGGTTGAGCTCGGGAGGCAGCTCTGGAGGTCCCCCGGTACAACTCCCCCTGCTCAAGCAGGGCCACCCAGAGCCGGTTGCCCAGGACCATGCCCAGATGGCTTTTGAGTATCTCCAAGGATGGAAACTCCACCACCTCCCTGGGCAACCAGGTCCAATGCTCGGGCACCCTCATGGTGAAAATGTGTTTCCTGATGTTCAGAGGGAACCTCCTGTGTTTCAGCTTGTGCCTGTTGCCTCTGTGCTGTCACTGCTGAAAAGCACCTGGCTCCTCTCTGCAGCCTCCCTTCATGTATTTATGTACATTGATAAAATCCTTCTGAGCCTGCTCTTCTTTAGGCTGAACAGTTGCAGCTCTCAGCCTTTCCTCATAGGAAAGATGCTCCAGTCTCTTCATCAGCTTTGTGGCCTTTCATTGCACTCTCTCCAGCATCTCCATCCCTCCTCTCCGAGGAGCACACAACTGGACACAGTGCTCCAGATGTGGCCTCACCAGTGAGAGAAGTTCAGACCATCAGAATCTTACTTTTTCAGCAACACATCGTATTTCATTTTGGAAAAAATGGTCTCTCCAATAATCTTCGCGTGGTTAAGTGGAGGTAATCATGAGTGGCCATACAAGCCAACTCAGCAAGTTGGGGTTTTTTGCCCTTTTTTCTTTCAAGGGAAAGCAAAATCGTGTTACAAGGAAACTTCATAGTACGCTGCGAGCCATTGTCATTCACATAATTTTGGAGGTGGTTAGCATGCAGGTAGGAAGTAGATTCAGTGAAATGGTATTTGCTGACTCATGGATGAATTATGTTAGGCTTTGTCTGGGCATTAATGATATTTGCAAATCAGTCCAATAATTTCATATTTATCGGTGGCTAGAAACACCCTTTGCGTATTACCAGCAGATAAATGGCAAACTGGGTTAATAGCTAAATACTTAGTGTTTGCGTTGAGCAGGTAAGTTTGAGTTTGCACAGCCAAGCCATTTGCTACTTAAAAATTCCGTGTCTCTGTCTACTGGATGCTCTACATCAATCTGCAGACTAAAGTATTCAGAGGTACATGTGTTTGACGTAGAAGATATATTCTGACACACTTTGAAAAAGATTCAGTTCAGTAACTAGTTCAGGTTCAGCTCAGCTGAACAAGAGTTGAATCAAGCAAGATTTCAAAAATATTCCCTGTGTGCTTCTGACCAGCCCTAATATTGCATGCTTTACCAGAACAATTTTTTCTTTGTTCTTCTCTAAAATAGTGATTTTATTGATTTAGGGATTTGTTCAACTAGCCCTGTATCTGTTATTAGAGTAGGCAAGCAGGCTGGGATCTCTGGGACCCTGAAACCCATGCAAAGAAAGGTCTAGTTCATAAAGGGAAAGAAAGGAAGAGTGAGCTTGTGGGAGAGCATGTATCAGTGACATACCCTTACTAACATTTAGCTTTTCTCAGTCCATTTTCTTAAGCCTTCAGTCCTGAAGTCACTTGAAGAAATTAGAGTACAAAAGGAAAGAGGTGGGCTGTGTCTATCCGTGGGTAATTATATTAACCTAGAAGTGTACACCTCCCTGGTCTGGTCCTCTGGTCAAGATTTCTACTTGATGGAGGCCCATGAAAAAGCACTTCTGCTACAAAGCCAGCTGTACTCAGGACAGAAAAAGTACTGATGGGGTAAACTAGAGCCCACGGAGAATGTACATAGCACTGGCCTTAAGAATATAACAGCTGGGAGTGCTGGGGTCCTGATGGCAATACAAGGGCATAAACTAAAACAGATGAAACGACCAAACAGTTGATGATTAAGAACCAATTTTTGAATTGCCTGTGGTAGCAGCACAAGCCAGCAAGGCAGTACTCTTCTATTTTCAAACAGTAGCTCAATGTTTGAGGCAGTCCTTCTGTTAGCTGAGGTAACAAGAGCCAAAAAAGCAGGCATTTCTACCCTGTTTGAGCAAGGTGTGAGTTCTCCAGCTAGATCAGCATCACAGGGGCCTAGGGAGGTCATGGCTACCCTTCCTCTTCATGGCCAGAAATGAAGGGAAAGGAGTCATAACTGTGTGTGTTAGGGAAGGGCAGGGAAGACTGGGATCTTGGACTATATCTTCATAATGATGAAATAAAAGAAGGGCGAAAGTAAAAGTTGGTGTCCGTGTGAGGGCAAGCAGAAGGGTGGAGAGGACTGCTAAAAGTGGCAACACATTCTGGCTGAACTTCTCATCAGGGCAGAAAGGCAGCCTTCAAACCCTTCCTTATTGCAGAAAATAACTGCAAATAGCCAAAGTGTAATCTATCCAGGGAACGCATTCTGTCTCTTTTTGGGAATATGACGTATCCTCAGTGTCGGGCACCGCAAACTAAAAGAACGCAGTGTGGATCTTTGCAGATGTTACACAGATGTACAAAAATCCGTATTATTCAACCTAGAAGTACAGGCACACACATACAAAATTTAAAAATACATTTGAAAAGCAAACTTAATCTAGCAATAATCACCAGATTTAAAAATAAAAGCCCTGTGACTACACAGACTCTCTGAATGGAAAGGTCCTCTTACGTTCACACGAGATTTGCACTACATAAAACTCCATAAAATTCCGTAACTCAAAAAAGAGGTAGGAGTTAAATTCTCTTATTGTTGAATGCTGACCTTTTTTTTGGGTGCAATAGTTTACAATTTTCATTGAGGTTTCACGCTGTGTTGGGAGCATACTTAAGGTACCCAAGCGTGGTCATCTTTGTTAGCTGGTAATCTTCTAAACCTCCGTAGCAAGAGGGCAGAAAGCCCTGATCCAGAAGGCAACCCACCCAGACACAACTCCTGCTGCAAATTGCCCGGTGAAGGAGCTTCTCTCTCCATTAACTGCACGGGAAGCTGAGAAAGACAGGCTGGCCGTTCAGGGAGGTGGTTTCTAACACTGCGGGTATGGAGAAGAATGCAAATGACAAGAGAAGATGGGAGAAGAATAGAGTTTTCTTCTTCTGAAGGAAGAAAACTTTCTAACCAATAAACCAGAGAGTTTCTTTTTTTCCCATTGTCCCACCGCTTTACAAGCAACACAAGGAATTACTAACAACAAACTATTGAGGTATATTCTTGACTTTCACTATACCATTTACTTTAAAAGGACTGCTTGCACACTTAAGAATGTACTTCAGAGTTTGCTGGATCAAGGCGTGTGTTAATCATGAACTACAAAACCCTCGCAGTGGTTTATTTGGAGGCTAGGTCTTGACAGAGTTTAGCTCTTCCTGACCTTATTTTTTTCTGCAGCGCTGCTTGCTGTACCTGTTTAATACTGTAGTGTGTATTAAATCTGCATAATTTGTTTATGAGGCTCTCCAGATTCAACTGTTTTCCCACTCAGCAGGCAAGTCTCTTCTGCTTTTGATCAAACATAGCTAAAGTTATAATGACTCCTAAGATTTCACTCTGAAGTAATAGGGACAGGGGCTTTATCAGAGTGCTCAGAAATAGTATTTGTTCTATGGTCTTAATTCTCCAACTTTGCTTGGGAGCTGTTTGTTTTCTACCCCTGGAAGAATTTCATTTACTTAAAATCTGCAGCACAGCTGGGTAGGGCTTTTTCTTCAAATTAAAATTATTTGCCCTCAGAGAATTTGTGTAAATCTTTGGAAATTGATTTCAAATCCTTATTCTGGAGAATCCATGCTGTTCTGATAGAACACAAAATTATGTTAAAAAAAACCAACAAAGCCACCTCT
Organism: Cariama cristata; assembly: GCF_000690535.1. NCBI lineage: Eukaryota > Metazoa > Chordata > Aves > Cariamiformes > Cariamidae > Cariama > Cariama cristata. Next base: position 20,246 of record NW_009624735.1, on the reverse strand, counting down.
AAAACAACATAAAGCAATGCATATTACATGGAACAGGTTTATTTATTTCTAAGGCCAAATCCTTGGCTTGTGCAAATTGGTACAACTTCTAAGACTTCAGAATCTACCAGTTTATCTTAGCCAGCCAACTGTTTTCAAAATCTGAATGTCCTGAGCCATGTATTTCACTTTATTATATTTTGAATAAGTAGTTAATCAGCATGTTCCAAACCCCGGCCTAGAGGTTTGCTAGAAAACCTGCAGAAAGGAGTTGCCAACTGCTGGACTAGGTTAGTCGACATTAAATTAATGTGATGTTTCATAGCACATGGAATAGAGTGTTCATAAAACCAATGGAGCAGGTCTTTTGTTTTATATAGGAGCAAGGGAAATCTGTTATGGGAATAATGCCATTCAGGAAATACAAATATCTGCACCATTCATCTGCTGCCAATGCATCGTTTTCAAAGGTCATAAGCCTTCTATACAGTATGAAAGTTCTTCTCAGACTCATTTCTCTCATGATATTTTTTCTTTTTCTATTTTACTATCCTCAGCTCTTCTTTTTCTAAATGGACCTCCCTGGGGTTCCTTTCGCTCTCCATTGATCTATATCTATCGATACATCTTCCTAGAGGCCTATTCTTCTTTCCTCCTCTCCTTGGTGTTAGTACATCTCATATGTACTCGCGTACAAATGGAGGTGAGATTTTTTTTATTCTGCCAAAGAATAATTACCTTTCCTAGACACAACTAACAAATCTATCCATTATTAGTAGTATCATATTTAATCAAATATAAGCTCATTTCTTGCAAGTCCCAATGTCATTCCTTTAATTTTTAGTTTGCCAGTCTAACTTAAGATTTTATGGGGAAAAGCAATTTATTTCTAATTAGCCAGATTTCTGTCATGACCGCCTGGAACATGTGAACAGAGGAAGTATGCTCTTAGCAGAAAGGAACCTTGTGATGTTCTCGTGAAGCAGAAGTAGTCTGCTTCAAGAGACCAGATCTTTATTTAATCAGCAGCTTTTCACTTTTATCTGAGGAAAATTATCCAAACTGCCTTTTGAGAACCCTTTTTCCAAGGATCAAAGGTCATCTCTGCTGAAGTCATAACTTCAGCTGGGGATTGCAAGATTGTAAAATCATTAGGGACCCTTCCTTGATTTAATACTTCTTGTATGCTCTATGGCTTTAGAACTCATTAAGCAGTTTGTCAATGAAAAAATGTGAATGGTTGATGAGATGTCTTCGTTAAAATCTCTGTCGTTAAGTCCCTATAATTTTAGGGGAGATAAACATTTTCTTGCTCCAACTTTTCTCTGCTCAAAAGTGAACGCTTTGTAAATTGGTAAAATTCCACTTGGCCTTTCCTGAGTGAGCTCAGAGTATTTTCATTCACTAAATTCTTGGTGTGCTGCTTTTGCAGTCAACCAACTCCAAAATGATCTTACCTATAAAAAACAAAACAAAACAAAAAATCCAAGCGAGTCATCACAGATTACTGTTTGTTTTAATTTGTTTTAAAAAAAAATGCTAAACTGTAAACAAGAGTATCTCTTGTATTCAAAAAAACTAGTGTTGGCAGACAGTAAACACGTGAGTAATACGGTAATGAAAATAATGCATACCAACAATGAGAATCCATGCCAACAGATCTAGCACTCTACTCAGTGAAATAATTATTCATTTGCATGTGTTGTGTCTTATATACATCCAAACACAAATCCTTGGCACATTTGACTGGAACGCACAATCAATTAATCATCATTTGTAAACTCATTGCAAGCCTCTGTTCGGCAATGTCAGATCCGTCTTATAAATGGTAGCTCAAACCAGCAATAGGAAGGCAGTAAGAGAAACAAATGGGATTTAGGTGTCCTCTCGTCAGAAAGACTTTAATACAAAGCTGCTGATGCCTTGAAAAAATCTTTGAAGAATGTAAGTAGTGTTACACTACCACCTATAACTTCTAAATCATGTTCCAGACCGTATGGTTAGACATCACCAGATCGCGCAAGCAGGAGTAACCATGTCACTAGGTAGCTAATGCAGATTAGCTAATCCCAAATTTTGATAGGAATAGCAGTTTTATGCTAAACTCTGTTTTAATTATGGTTTCAACCAACTGTGTGTGGAGCTGGATGAATGAGAAGGGCGGAGAAATGGCTGGCTCACCGAGCCTGCTCTCGATGCTAGGGGCTGTACATTCACGAGAGGGAATTCCGCTTGTGCCAGCTGCTATATGAATTCAGAATAACAATGAATTTGGAAACTTTTGTAATTTCCTGTTATTCTCTGTGACTCCCTTTTGACTTTATTGCAACCTTACCTCCTTATTTATTGTTTACATCTTTATTTTACACACAGAGTGCCTAATATATTGACCCAGCTGCTAATGCAGTTATTATTACCCAGGACATGTAACTAAACTCATGATTGTAAATCAGCTCCTCCTCTGGATTCAAATAGGGAAACAATATGGGAATAGTTTTCTCATCAACGATATAATAATATACATCCCTGGCACTGAGAGCAAAATTCATCTAAGATCAAAGGCCTTTTATATGCCTTTTCAAGGGAAAGATCAATTTCTATACTTTGTCCTAGTAAAGTCTAGAAAGCGTTGTGGGGATTCTCACCAGAGCAATTCTCTGTTGGCTTTGGGGCGCTGCATTTGCAGGGAATGAGGTACCTGGTAAACTCTTCCTCACTCCTGACCTTGCACAGTAACTGGCAGGTCACGATGGCATGCAGGTCCCCAGGTTACCTTCATACTTGTAGCTACCCAGCAATAACGCACCTAGCCTTTAGTCACCGTGGGAATCCCACAGAGACGCAGGCATGAAGGGTAAAGGTTCCCATGAAAACCAACAGCACAGTGCACAGACAGAAGGGCATACTTTAAATGAAAGGCTGAGACCTAACAGCTTATCAATATCTATAAGGGTTTGAATGTTGTTTTTTTTTTTTTTTTCAATCGTTTGGGGAAGTTTGTAGTTTCTTTTCCTTTACATCAGTGCAGTAAGCATGAATTTCATCAGGTTTGTAGTGATGCAGGTTTATTTGGAGAATCTCCTGTTTCCAGAATGAACCAATTAAAGATAAGCTGAATATATTGCAATAATCTGTTCCTGTTTGTATACTATTTTAGCTAATGTCAGAACAGTAATAAAGCCTGAAGTAAAAAGGAGCAAATTAAAAATTCATAAAGCAGCTGTGCATTTCTAAAGTAGATGAAGGGAATTTAGGAATTCCAATGAATGCTCATATCCAGTTGTGATTTGGGACCAGACTTCATTTCATGCCTGTAAATCCAATGGTGTTAGTGACCCTTCAACCATAGTTCTTTAAAAGATGGGCATGTTTTGTACATGACTGGGAAGATTAATCTTCTAGGAGTTTATATACTATATGGGGAAATTAAAAGAACAATACTCTCATATAAAGGCTGTTTATGGTCATATAGAACTGCCACCTGAAACGTGAAGCCAGAAAAATCATGGCCATGTATTGTATCTGCATGCTGTGAAACTTGTTAATCTACAGCCTTTTGCTTTCCTTAAGGCCGTATGGTGAGGAACGGTACGTACATCTTCAGACTACGTTTGATTACAATAGACATGAAACAGTCATTTTCAAAGATACCCGTATAAAGTTGATGCTTTCATTTGGTGTAATTCTGAACATTAAGTAAGTGGAATAAGCAGTCTAAGATATTGAAATAAGAATGCAATCGTTTACAGATTGTCCTGAGGTGACCCAATATGTAAGTGAAGCCATTATGTTTTATCCTCATACAGACTATTTAGTCCATGGAAGCATCTATAAACAAACACTTATTGACATTCATTTTCGGCTCTTTTGTGTTTCTTTTGGCCAGCCCTAACTTTCTCTACCAAAGTGCTCTGGTATAATTTTGAAAGTTTCTGACCCCCTTCCCAGGGAACACTACTTCCGGAAGTTTTGTGTTCTAAATAAAGGAATAAAACCCTGGTGCGCTGAGCAGCTAAGCAATTAAAGGCCCTGTGAATAGAAGCCAAAAGCTTTTTTTTCTTCCTGCAGTTGTAGATGAGAGTTGGAAGGTGTTCTTGTGTGAGAGCCACAGTGCTGAACATTAGGTAGCTGTATCTAAAAATGTAGGTGGAAGAAGCAAAGGCCTTTCAGACAAATTATTAATAGTTTATCTTGATTGAAATGAAGGAAGTAATCCCACCTTCTGTCACACAAAAATTCCTTTACTGAAGTAAGAGATACCATGACTCAGAGAGGCAAAATAACTCCGTTATTATTAGACAGTCATTTATATTTAAAAGTAAATAAGAAATAAATAGCAGTGACACTATGTAACGTGCTTGGGTCTGCAAAGCAAGAAATAATTATGTTGCAAGAAGGAAGTGAATACACTATTATGGGAAGAAATATTATGAGAGTAAGAAAAGAGTAAAACTTAACAGGTCTTTTTTATCACAGTAAATGGTTACATCTGTAAAAAAAAACAAACTTATCAAAGTTCCATCGTAAGACTCCTTTTGCTTCAGTATATTTTCAACAATACATTATTAATCAATGGAAATCTTCATGCATTTAAAATGAAACAAATGTTAAAATATATTCCAAACGGAATGGAAAACTATATAGAAGATATACTAATATCATCCTATAATAGGTCCATCCCAGCTGTCGAATTTTTTTTTGCACAAAGTACAGCAAAATGAGTTACTCTTCACAGTTTTATAGAGGCCAGAAGCTAAGCAAAAAAAAAAAAAACAAAATAAAAAAAAAAAAATTTTAAACATTTTCCAG
>NW_009624735.1:11753-15427 GCF_000690535.1 Cariama cristata | reverse complement strand
AAAAAAAAGAATCAATAAAACAAAATTTTAAAGCTTTTCCAGGTCAGGCTGGACAGGGCTCTGAGCAACCTGATTCCGGTGAAGATGTCCCTGCTCATTGCGAGGGGGGAGGTTGGACCAGATGACCTCTAAAGCTCCCTTCCAGCCCAAACTATTCTATGATTCTATGACTGAGCATCAAGTTAGATGGAAATTGGTGGGAGTCAGTCTTTTTTATTTTCTGTCAATTAGTCTCAGGATATTTTGCAAATAATTACAAGTTCTCAGGTTTACTTCAGAGAGCTGTTGCTAAGTTTAAAGTTCTTTTATTGTGAATATCAACAGTTATCTTCCATCAAACCCTCCATAGCAATCTGTCGGTGTTTTGTTATGTCCTTCCACATGCAAAACCTTGTTTGTGTATTCTATTTAAGGGTGCAGCCTAACATCAGTACACGTCATGCTACTGAAAGTTAACTCCTCCAACAATGACTATTTCTCCTAAATATGCTTTCACTATGTTCTTCTATCTGCTTCTCAGATTTATGTCCTATATACATCTTAACCACTTTTACGTACTGCTAACAATGCCTGAACCTTCTTTGCTATACAAATTAGTGACTTCAAGTTACAGCAACTGAACTCAGCACTGATCGCAACATTATGTTTTCGTATTATTAGCACAACTTTACTTTGCAGATGACTTGTTAAAATTCCAGGTATCAAAACAATTCTGTTACCCAGCTTATATATGCTGATCAAAATTTTCATCTTTTGCTCTGTTCTCCTAATCAACTCTACCTTCTTTGGAATAAAATTAATTTACTTATGCCAAGCTACGTGTTATACCGAAATTTTCCCTGTGTGCTTTGTTGTAAGGCAAACATCTCAATAAACTCGGTAGAAGTAAGGGTGATACAATTTACATCTAATTTTAAAAGCATGCCCTTGGGTATAACCTGTAGTTACCTGAGTGTGGAACAATTTTACTGGGATACTTCATAATTGCCTGCTCTGGTGGGTTTTGTACGTCGGCTCTCAGACAGAAGTTTGTGCACAAATTGCCTCGGGTCTGATCCAGTGTCACCAATCCTGTGTTCCCAAATAGCAGCCAGCCTTACTGGAAGATCTAGCTGTGCATACCTGTGGGAAGCAGAAAGAACTGACTGTAGGTAACACTACTGCTTCTTGGACTCCTGGAAAATTACAAGTAGCACAGAAGTCCTATTCCATTTTGAGGGTGAATTTTTTTTCTCTTAGCAGTAATTTAGATGTTTGCAAAAAAAAAAAACCAAACCACAAAACAGACACAAACCCCAAAAAACTCCTTTCATTTTTTTCAAGATTCAAAAGGATTGCGCTTGGATTTGTTTTATTTCAATGAACATTTTCAGCGAAGGGCAAGTCATTTTTGTTGAAAGCCATTTTCCATTTTGCAGAGGTTTTTTTTGTCAGCTCCAGCTGAAAACGCACAGAAATGCTCCCTCAGCCCCTGGCTCTTTAGCATATTAGCCATAAAAGCATCACAGCATGTCACGTTAGTGTAAAAAAAAAAAAAAAATTGCTTTGACCAAGTGCAGTGTCCTGTTTTCAAAAGCCTGTAACTGAAGCAAATCAAAACAATTTTTCACTCAATTTCAGCTTTTAACATCTCTCCATTACGGTTGTACAGATGTTCAAAATAACACCAGTGCCTTTTTTATAATGAGAAACGTCTGTCTGTTTTCCCACGCTCACACTCTGAAATGAATTTCTGATCAAACATTTAAAAAATTCTTTTTGGGTAGAAACCAAGCAAGGAATACTCCAGCCAAGAGTTGATTTTTTCTGAGTTTGAGAATAACTGAATAAAAAGGGAAATCATTATGCTGTCTCAACCAAAGCTTGAGTTGGCAGTATAATGAAATAACAGGCTGGTATAATTAATGGAGATTACCTGAGATATGTGCTTACTGGAAAAAGAGGTAGAATTAAATGTAAGGCTTAATCAAAGTATAATTGTAACCCAGTGTTAAAAGTTACAGAATTTCTCCTTTAGTTCTTGTGAAAAGTTTAACCAGGCAAAATTAATTTTATATGTATCCAGTAGTACTTTATTTTCAAAGACATATTTGGTTATTACATTCCCTTTTGGGGTTAAAGAGAAGGTGAAAGTTGAGAGATGGTAGCTGAGGAATGTACCAACTATAATGGTGCCAATTAGCAGCTTTTGCGCTGGTCTTTTCTTCATGTCCCATTCATAAATCACCTGAAATAAAGTCTGCATCAAAGTCTAGCAATTTAAAAAAGCAGTCAGATTAGGAAATTGTGCGTGAACTTCCATCCAGAAAGCACAAATATACTTCTCAACAGACCTACGCAGTCATGTCGCTGCCATACACACATACCCTTAGTGGACCTACACTTACTCTGAAGTGTTATGAACTTTATGCCAAAGTAAGGTTGATGTTCAAGACTGTAAGAAAACAGACTCCAAAGTAAAAAACAAACAACCAAACAAATCCAACCTTAGTAGATAAGCCTTGCATGCTTTCAGATAGTGATAAGGGATTTTGAACACTTCTAGTTCCACTCGTACTACACGGCCAGGTAGCAGGGACTACATCGTGTCCAAATGGTGACTAATGGAATATTTCTGCTGCAAGTTCAGACTAGGTTAAGGCTGGTACGTTGCAAGCTTGCGCACACCGGTGCTGAATTTAGCCTCTTGTGGCGTCAGAACCTATGACTGGTTTCTCCGGCCTTACTTTGAATACTTCCCTACTCATTGTGCATATTCCCATAGAGAAGAACTTTGTTTGAATCGGTTAAGGCTGAGTAAGTATGGCATCCATGCAGAGGAAACTCTTGAAAGCAAGAAAATGTCAGATTACGGAACTCCTCTGAAAGGCACCTCAGTGCCCACACAGCATATTTCCACTGCCATGAGTAGACTTCACACCTCCCCACAGAACTTCCTTCTGCCTCCCAAATATAAGGGATCCCATCCAGCTCATTAGTTTCACACTATAGAACCCCCACACTATGAGCCTAGCTCAACACTGATTATTTCATACAGTTAGGAAGGTCAAGATGATGTGTATGTGTGAGATTTAGAAATAAAAGAGGAGATGGGGGTGTTTGAATTTTATTTATGCTTCAGATTTGTAGTTCAGAGCTGTCCAACTGGCAGCTATTTTATTTTTTTATGTGGGGTTTTTTTTTTTTAAAACAGAATAACTTGCAGGATCTATTTCTAATTCTATATTTCAGACTACTGGCTTGGAGAAAATGTTCTGCATCCATATAACAGGTGAGGTAGCAGAACAGGTGGTCCAAAGATGAAATGAGGATAGCAGTAACTGAGAAGAGTTATTAGGTTAAGAACATGAATTAAAACATACTGGATGAACACATGGGTAATTTTTAACTGGGATGAGGATACTACTTGGATTCTGCCGAGTTCCTTTTGAAAATATCTGCTGCCTAATGAGAAAAAAAAATTAGCATCGTTTGCTAAGGCAGTCAATTCCTGTCTTTCATACACTACCCTGTAGTACTACTGCCTCGTCTTACTGCCGTCACCTGCTGTCTATGTACGGAGCAATTCAGAATGCACGCTTGGTAACGGCACTCGCTCATATCTGTTCTGCCTAGAGTAGGTAGCTCACATTAATGTTGAATGAAAATGTAAACTTAATGAGAAATAAAGTAAG
>NW_009624735.1:10981-11722 GCF_000690535.1 Cariama cristata | reverse complement strand
AATGAAATTTTAATCATACAGTCACCTGAATATTGCTGTTGCTTAATAGGCAAACTGGTTCCTTTGGCTCAGATTAGCAAAGCTATTTAGGATCTTCTGGGTACAGAGAGGCACCAGGGAAATCTGCAAGTTTACAGAATCACTCAGACGCTTTGGTAAACCCCCTCACCTGCATCCCTAAATAGCTTTGGAATATCCTTTCTCTGGATTGGAACGGCATCTTTGGTTGATAAAGGCTGAAGGGGCAAAGGAGAAGTCCTAGTCAGGACTCTCTTTTAAAGGAATTTTTTTCCTTGCTTGCTTTCTCTGCCGCTAACAGCTGGGAGAATAGTTTTTGCATAACTCTGAAGTGTACCTGATTTCTGTTTGTTAGAGTGCAGGTATTCTGGTGCAGTCCCTACCAAATCAGACGTGTCTGAAATGACAGGGGAGTTGTGGAAGCATGATCTGGAGGGCATCTATAGCAACTCCACACCATTTCAGTGATCCTTAGTAGTAGGAAAACTCCTGATAAAAATGAGAGTTTTCATTTTTCCTTTTGTGACTGGAGCTATGTGCATGGGACTCAAAATGGACACGTTGTGTGTATTTTATTCTGAGCTCTGCTTTCTGGTGGGGGCAGACCCCTCCTGTGTGTAGCTCCGACACGGAGGAAGCACAATGATGGCCAGTCCTAGCACTACCCATGGAGCGCGATGGAGCAGGTTGCTTTTCCAGGCTGGAAACCAAAAGCCCTTCCTG
>NW_009624735.1:357-10950 GCF_000690535.1 Cariama cristata | reverse complement strand
CCGTGCCGCCCCCCCTTCCACGGGCACTTCCACGATGGCCTTTTCCACATCTCTCTCAAGCCTGTGGCTGAGAACCTTGCGTAGGCTGGATTGGCTTCAGCCGTTGGTCACTACTTGGATCATCCTCTACCTTTTTGAAAATATAGGTACTTTGATCGTGTCTTTTCCTTACCAGACTTGATGTGATCCTTATAAGTCTATGGAAACAGCAGCTAAGGGAATTAACAGTGATGCCTGCTATTAATTCTTCTCCTGAGAAAGCATGTGCAACATCCATGCTAATGTTGACACAGTTTTTTAAGGTTTGACAAATATGGTGAGTCAAGCCTGTTTGTTCACTACGGGTACGACTGGGCCTGTTTTTAAGGAGTGCCTGTTTAAATACATCTACCACACCCGCCATATCAAGGGGAAGGCCCTGCTCAACTGTGTTGGTTAATCCTTCTGATATTTTAATGATAATGTTACTTGTTCCAAAGTACTTAAAGTTTTCTAGTTTGCTCAGAACGACGTATAGGTGTCATAGTACCTACAATATACACTGGACTATTCTGTCACCACGTATGCACCCATTATCATCTCTTTGTGAGATGTTTCACTTTCAGTGGTCTCAGCTCTGAAATTCCCACCTGGATAAAAACTACTCCAGTAGCTGCTGAGAATTCTGCTAAAATAAGTGTACCAAAAATGGACAGGCAGTCATTCTTACCACAGAATTAGTCTGGAGAATGCCAAGGTTGATTTTTGAGATTAATAATAGAGTATCAGAGTACTTAAACCTTAGTACTCTACTGGTGGTGTTTGCTGATGGTTCTTGCGAACTGTCCATGATCTCCATAGCCTCAAACGCTAGAGGAGGCGTCAGTAGTCACTGGCCTAGAGCGTTGCCAGAGAGGTACCAAGACACCAGGGAAGCTGTGCCTTCTAGCACTTGTGCATCTGGTGTCGCACACACAGCTATGAGCATCCACACAACTGCTCTGTCCCCTTCTCGGCAGTAAAGCAGCGACTTCCTTCCTCCCTTCTGGAAATTCATCGTTTTAGCATGAGTCTCAGAGTGTCTGGTGTTTCTTTTAAATCCAGTCACCTGGTATCACCAAATAAAATGTGCACTTCTTTTCATTTTAACAAATGAAAATATACCTAGCTCTTGCATTTGAAAAAAAAAAAACAAAAACACAACAAAACAACAACAAAACCACCTGTCAAAGAATAGCAAAAGCATACCTCAAGGTTCAAAACATAGATTGTCAGTACAAAGAATCAAATTTATCCTCATCCATTCACAAGGAGGCAGGGAAAGTTGATGTGTTAGAACTCTGTTTATCAAAATACTGGAAGACATGCTTAGCATTAAGCATGTGAGTGTCACATACCCTTGAGTGCTTAAATTTAGGCCCATGATTTTATATTTTGCCCACTTAACATTAGTATAGTCATTTTATGAATGGACACTTACGTTCAAATAAAAAAGAATTTCAATTAAGAAAATAATTACTACAGTATTCCACTTTGCTACTCACTTGAAGGAGAACTAGTTCAGGGGGCTTAGTATCTGTTTTTGAAAAAAGATGAAGTAACTACCACACTGAACAGCTGTTTCTGACAATAGGGAAGCCACTTAGGCAATTTATATTTGCAGTGTTGTTTACATATGGGAATAATACTCCAGAGCACAGTGTGTGAGCTAAGGAAAGTAAACACACACCCAATTTGTAAACTTTTAATATGCTTGTTTTACCATAAAAATAGTCTTGTAATTAGTTCCCAGGAGTTTTGGTACAATAAGATGAAGTCTAATTTCATACAAGATGAACAGACGATCGTTGCTTTAGCTGAGACTCAGACAAGCATGCCAAGACCAATAAAATGAATGGCAGTCTTCCCACATGTTTAAATGCCTTTACATCAGAATAAATAGCATGAAATTGAGAGTGCTGACTTGACAACCCTGAACAAGATATAGCACTGCATCACTAGACCAGAGGATTTTCTTCTCCTATCTTCGGTCTCTGAGGTTGCTGTGTAAACATAAACATACAGTTTTGAGCAATTAAACAAGATAGGATGATTAACTGTTCTGAGAGGGAGAAGGAGAGAAATCCTGAAAAGCAGCAAAGTTCTAGATCCACAAAAGCATTATGGTATAAAATGCCCTTTGATTTCAGTTTTGCTGGATCTAGACTAAAGATCCAATTCTGTAGAGATTTATTCATGAGTAAGGAACTATAGTCATCCCCGCATGACTACCAATATAAACAAAATACCAAAAAAGCAGGCTTGCAAAATTAGGTCCAAATCCTAACACAATATGGTGAGGCTCTGCACACATAAAATACACACAGAACAAATAAAATACATTGAAATGTTTAAAGCAATTTTAACAACTCAAAAAATGAGGGAAAACCAGAAGCTTCAGCCTCCATGAGCATATCTGGTATAAGAAAATCAAATGTCTATGTGCAAAAGCTTGAAAGTTTTTCTGCCATAGTCACTAAAGACAGTTATAGTTTTGGGGTTTTTTCTTGCTTGTTTAATTTAGGTGATCAGCACAGATGTTTCAGAGCTAAATTGTCTTGTTTGGCAGTACAGGCATGGTCTCATTACATCCTTTTCCCTCTCGTCAACAACTTTGGAGACTCGGATGCAGTTTTGAGCCACTTAAAAAAAAGCTTAAAGGCTTCTTTTATTTTGTGGTATTTGTAACGAGCTCCTAGAAGAAGCTGCACGCCTCAGGCCACTTCAGTAAACTCCCTTGGGAAAATATTCCAATGTGCCCTTTATAAGCACGGGTATGGTTGAAAAAGTAATAGCATATTCCTATTTCAAAAAATATCTGACTCCTATTCCTGCAAAGCCTGATACAAAATCTTTGAAGATCCTTTCTATTCCCACAAAATATCAGAAAAACTTCCTCTGTAAATGAGCTGCTTTCAGTTTCTCTGTGCAAAGTAATTAAATCATTATCAGTGCTGTGATATGTCCCTCTCTTCCTGCTGCTTTCCTTTCAAATAATTATTTTGGTGTACATTGCTATTCCCTGATCTGGCTTTCGAATTAATAACACGGATAACTGCTCTAGAACTAATAAGTCCTGTTTGTTACTTTACCTCATCTGATAACGGACTTCTCCCACGACATAGAGGGACAAGGGTTTCCCAAACGTGACCACAACGCTCTGTGTAACAAGGTCTCCAGCTCTCTCGTGTCTGTCTACTTGGTGGTGTTTTGTTTCAGAATGGATGGGTTTTTTCTTGCTTGTTATTTGGTTGGTGAGAAGAGAATGTCTTGTACTAGTTTAATCAAGGAAGATTATTACATAACATCTGTCAGATTGACTTGTACCATATGGGCCCTGGGCCATCTTCTGCAAAAGAACTTACAGAGACATCTCAAAATGTCTGTGGAAATAGAACATATTTTTAGAATTGTAGAATATCCTCCTACACTCCAAATGAACCTGTCAAAAGCGCATCTTGATTCGTTCAGCTCCTACAATTCATGTTTGTTTGCAGTAACGATATTTATTGACCAAAGGTGGGTGGTAGAGGATTTTTGTAGCTGCTTTTGCAGATGTGAAACTAACAGTATGGGAGGATTTCAAGGGTGGGGGTTTTTTGCAAAGTTTTCTAAAAGTTCTGAAGCAATCTCTTTTTTAATTTTACATGAGAGGAGGAAAGATAAAAGAGATCAAATTATGAGAACAAAAGAGGAACAAAATAAATGAAAAGCATTTGCATGGTTCAGTATTGTGGTTATGATCCAAGTACAAAGATTACATATACCTGACCCTATTCATGATCCAAAGCTCCAGGTTTTCAGTAGTAGTAATAAGTAAAATTTTGAAATGAAAATGATCAGTTTGGGGGTGGCAAAATGGCATCTTGGCGTGGAGCTACTGGAGCTGGTTTGAGGACAATGAGGGAAATAGGCACTAGGAGGGCAACTTACCTGGCTGGGGTAGAAGGGCTCCAAGGGGGCAGAGGGGAACCGGCAGGAGAGCATTTGGGAAATGTGGGAAAGTATCTAGTGGCTCAGTATGTGCCTTTTGGACTCTATTTTATTTACTTGGCTAGTGGTCTTTGAAGGATAGCATGCTCCTAGCCTACTTTCTACCATAGTAAGAGAATCTGCTGTTGCTAAACAGGCAGGTATTCTAGCTAGTTCCCAAGAGGAAAGTCATCAAGCAGTTGGCTGCTAAAGTCATAGCTGCTAGGACATGGATTTCTAAATGGTGGTGTCTAACAAATGTAAAAGTAAAGGTCCAGAAGTTGTTCTAAAAATGTCCCTTGTCCTGAGACTAACAGTATTATGGGTCTTTTATTAAGAGAGGTGTCGATGGAAGGTCACATTGTCGAGATGTACGCACTCACACCTTTCTACTGAGAGCATCAATGGGAGCTGGGAAAGAATGATTCACACTTTGTAAAGGAAACTATACCAGCGGCCCACAAAAATGTGTCTTGTACCAAAGAAAGTGACTATTCCCACAGTCATCAGGCTATTACCAGCCATCTATCAACCCTGGAAACCTACATACATCTAGGACTAGATTTTTAGAAGACAGTAAGGGCAGGATCATAGATGCTCACCAGCATCATGCAAGTACTAGTGCTAAAAGACAGTCACTACTAACCCTCCCAGCTACCTAGAGTAGAGCTACAGTGCACAAGGAGAGGAGTGCGTAGCTGTCTGAACTTCTGTCAAATGAGCTGGTATGACAATATGGTGTAGCACATGTGCCAGCATGCTAGTTTAGCCTCAGGAAGCAGTCTGGCTGTGAAAGGAAGCCAACGTGCATGAACTAATAAGCTTTACATCTCAACAAGCCTAATGAGCTTGGGATGACACTGTGCTGATAGGACTGTAGTGTGGACCATGCTCCTTTTTGCACTACGGACATATCCTTTTTCTCCATCTGCTGGCATCTGCTAGCAGCCTAAATGCCACTTCCACCTCCCAGTTTGCAAGCTGCTCAGAGCCTTAACTCAAGTCACAGCCCTGAAGACACAAAAGGATTTTAAGTTAGTAGAGAGCGTGGCTCGGGGCATTTTTCAGGGCATACCTGCTACCTCTGGCATGTCCCATACCCTCGTATTTTGGCACAAAGCCTCATTCTGAGGCCTGACGCTTGGTACAAACATGACAGCTCTCCAGTGCCAGGTAGCTCTGAGTAGGAATATGGGGAAATGCCATTAATAAGAAGGTGTACCAACGCTTGCCCCAAGAATGCGTATCTTGACATATGGATGCTGAAAGGGAGGGATAAGACTGTAATCTTGAGAAGTGCAACCAAGCGGTGTTTAGGATTATGATGTTTACTGCCTCTTTGCTTATTGTTCCTCTCCATGTAGCTGCTCAAGTAACCCAGTCTGTTCAAGGCAAAGTCAGCTCAGGGTCTAGAAACACTTGCATTGTCTTTGTTCAGTTCTCACCCAGGAACCAGTAACTAACAGTTGAGGAACTTCTTGAATTGCCTCCTAGCGCAGCAGGCCATGTTTCTTCAAGGGCTGTGCCCTCCAAGGTTGGCCTGAAATCACTAGCACTTTGCACTGAAATGCAGTGGAGGAGAAACATCACAACGGAGGCAGCAGTCTCACCTGGGAGGCCACAACAAAAAGGTGAAGGGTGGTCCCTGCACCTCCCAGGAAAGGTCTTTCCCTGCTTGCAGGAGTGCTTGCTGCCTTCTGCTCTGGGGCAAACATGGAGGAGCAACATGATGAAGTGCTTGCAGTAAGGAAGCAATTTTGGCTAAGAGTTTATGCAGCTAAGGCTACCGTTTGTTTGAGACTACACTGGGCAGAAGCAGCAGCAAAAGACCATTGACGCAGTCGAGAACAGCTGAGAGTTAGTTTAGGATGCTGCTGCATCAAAGCTCTTACTGCCTGAAAGCACAGGTTAGCTTAGCATGTGCTAAATACATATTTGGCTGTAAATAACATTGGCATGACCTCTATATTACCGGGTAAGCTGATAAAGTTTTAAGATGCTTTTGGAAGAGGTCTGGATGCAGCTGCCAGAGGGTGGAAGGGCAGCACGGCTCTCAGCAAAGCACAGCTGAGGGGCACAGTCGGCACAGTGCATCCCTGTGAGGTACCGCACGTAAGGCAAGGGGAACCCGACTGCTGGTCACAGGCTGTGAAGGGCTCGGAGACACCGGCCAAATTTACCACAGCATAACAAACTACTCTGTTATAGCTGTTCTTCGTCATCCAACCTCGTCACCCTTTGGTAACCTTTTAAAATTCACTTCAACTTTATTCTTTGAGGCTTAGGCTGAGGGACTTCACCTCTGCTTGTCACAGCTCTGACTTTGCAGTACAACCCATCCCCTCTGAGTCAGTGAGATTTATGAGTTCTGCATGTGTCCTAGCTTTCATGAGATTTACATAATGTAGACTTTTAGATTTGGGATCAGTAGTGAAGTACAGATCAATTAATATGTAATGCACATAATGCAACCATAGATCCTGACTTGGCAAATTAGCCAAGTAACCCATCCCGTGAACCACATGGGAGTCTAACCAGCGCGGTACTTGCTAAAATCCATCAGGAATCAGGCACCTTGGCAGAGAGGTGCTGCCCCACTCAAACAAGCAGTCTTTAAAAAAATTTCCTAAAAATCTGACCCCATGTCTCCTGCTTCCTAAAGAACATGTGCAGGCAGCCATTTCTCAGACTTGTTTGTTAAGGGCACTTAGGACACAAAGAACTGGCATAACTGGTTGCCAGTACGCAAGAGCGTAACACGCGTGAGCTTCCTCTGTAGGTAGTCTCGGGCATTACCCAGTGCAACGGCAGCTGACCGATACTGCTGACATGGCACGCATCGTCAATGTGGAGCAGTTAAGAAGAGGACCTGATGCCAATTTTCCATTTCATTTACGTTCAGAGAAGGAAAAATGGTCAGGAGGAGGTCTACACTGCTCGCAGAAGGCTGAATGTGGATCCGATGCAGATCAGCAGCAGTATCACAATGTTAACACGCAAGACGTGCTCAGGATAACAGAGGCTGCTTTTTAGCGAAGATTTGCAGCTTGGGTACAATGTCATGCTAACACGGCTATGTGATTTCCAGAGAACTTGGAGTGCAGGCAGAAGTCATCTGAGTCCATCTATACCTGCCACATAGCCACACAGACAAGAATGCATCTAAATCCTTAAATTTTCATTGCAGTTATATAAAAATATGATGCATCTGCATTGTCTCATTGAAGACAAAGCATCTGCTTTGGACATAGCAGGAAGAAAGCACTGCTGGCTAGAGCAACTCTGAAAACCTGAACGTGGCTTCTGAAGCCTGTGCTGGCCTTTGAGGTAGCCCTGTGCATTCCAGAACGCAGGTTATTGTCCGACTGGCAATTACAAGGTTTTGATTTATTCGTTTTCACAAGAGAGAAGATTTGAATACAAATACAAATATTGGCAAAGCAGATTGCATAAATGGCAGACTTCTTATGTAACTCTGGATATGTGTCATAGGCAAACATTTATAGAAATTCAGCAAGTTTGCTTCATTAAGTACAGATTAATTCTAGCTGATCTCTAGCTTTGGCTGTTTCAGGTCCAACTGAAAATGAGTCTGCAAAAACGCGTATTTTCTCATGTCAGTTTGAAAGCTTCTGAACCATTGATCAAACAAATTTGGAAGATTCTTGAAACATGCAGCAAAGGGAAAACAATCACGTGTATTTCTTGAGCATAAATTGGCAAGAGGGAAAGGTCATTCTATTGACAGGCTGCAAACAAAGGGCACTTTTTTTCTGGCAGCTGCAAACAAAAGTCACCGTTCCCTCAGAAGTGTAATATTTGAGAGCTTGAAATGCATTTTCACAGCAGGCAAAAGTCAAGAAGTGGTTCGGCCTGTCCAGTACACATAAGATGTCCCCTGTGCCTACTGTCCCCACTTTTCCCGCCTCGACATCTCCCACCAGAACGGTGCAGAACCTGCTGAGGGAAATTAAGAGAGGGAAAACACCAAACTGGGCAGCTGAATGCCTTTAATCTGTTGGCTTCTGCTCTCCAACTGCTATGGTAACCAACCACGTAAGGTAAGAATTGGAGTCTGCTAACAAAATTGTCAATGTTCTTATTCTGAAATAACGGTGTTTACAGATGAGACACATTTTGGAGAGATGGAGCTAATAACACATCTTATAGCTACTGTTTTAGGCTGAAGCACTGATGAATGCAACACTATATTCATTGGCATTTAGGCTATTTTCCTTACAGACCCATGCATGACAAAAAAATTGTGACATCTTAAAATCTGCTCAAGACGAACAACTTATTAGTTATAGTGAGAATGGTTTTGGTGCCTGTGATTTGTGTATCGTAGGCATATAATGCTGGTTGATGTCTTTAGGGTTCTTGTTAGGCTTGGCAATGGCCTGTGGTAAGATGTGCCTGCATTTACTGAGATCATCTTGGCTTTTATATTGCATAAATTAAAAACAAACATAATATTTTCATTTTCTGTGCAGTAGCATTAAAAAATAATTATTGGGAAGGACTGGCTTTTGCTATTTTAGAGGTAAATTTAAGCATGTTTGCATTCCTTCCCGTAGGTGGAACAGACACTCAAACTTTTCAGTTTTTGCAGCAGCCTAATGCTAACATTTATTTGCTACGTTCAGATTTTGGTTTCGCATTCAATGTGTAGTTCTCCTCTATTCTGCTGCATAACATGGAACACCACTTCAACTGTGTTCTCTGCTTTTAGTCAACTACATCACATCAACTTTCATACAACATACATTTTTTTTCTTAGTTTTGTCACAGATCCAACAAGACAATGGGAAAGTGAACCAGATGCTATGTCGCCAATAATCAAAACACTTATTCCATCTTCCTTATGTACTGTGTGATTACAACAGTGTAATTAGAGGCAAAACAACTATTTCTAGTATGCTTAAGGTGCCAAAGGGGTGGTCCGTTATCATGATACGTGAGTCAGTAAAACGCCAGTCTTGGTTGTCACATCTCAGAAGTAGCACCCTTTGCTGCCAATTAGAAAAAACCTTTTTATACATAAGTTGGCAAATTTTAGCAAAAAAGCACAGTCAGTCAATAAACATGGAATTCTAATTTTCAGAACAGGCTCAACAAATTTGAACACAAGCCTAGCAAATGCAATATTTAAGAAATGTCATTTCTCACATGAACATCAAAAGGCACCAGTTTTGTAAACTTTATGTTGTCTGTTTAAGAAGTGCACCCTCCTAATATTTCATGTAAGGAAAGGAAGTTTTCCTTATGCAAACAAGTTTCTTGTTATTATTCTCAACTGCACATACTGTGAGGTACAATTTACAGTGCAGAGACTGCAACAACTACTACACTGGTCTCTTGGTATATTTAGGAAAGTAAAACATATACACACAAATTTGGTAGGCTGTTCACCCCTCAAAATTAAGCAATTTCCTTACCAGATGCAGGGCCAAACTGAGGAAACTCTAAAGACTAAGTCACCTTTTCGTAATATAAGAAAGTTGGCTGTAAAATTGGTCCTACCCATAAAACTCCTGAAATTCTTTCACTGGGCAGGATATTAAAGTCCCAGTCCAACTTAAAGTTAATACATCATTTGTCAGACAGAGGATTTCTATTAAAAATTTCAGACCTACATCATTATGCACCATCTCACCATCATTAACTATGTTCTTCATGGCTGACTAAAGCTAGCAGAGACACACTAATAACCAGAGAGATATTACCACTGAGAATTGTTAATGCCTCCTTTCATAAGGACAAGCTGCTGACCATGCTTACCATGCAATAGTTACATCTTCTTTCCAGCTATCTTTGGATACCAACAGATTCACAAATTACTGTGCTGCCTGGCACCTATTCCTTCTAGAGAGCTGTCTCAAATGGGGTTAGGTGGCTAAGTATAGACACATATAGAGACCTCATTTTATTTTATCTTGATTAGACTGTACAGACTAACAGAATATTAAGCTTGATGGCAGGTCTCCTCACAGCAAGAATCAGAAGTAATTGTTCTGACTTTTTTAGGGCTTCTCACCGTTCACCAGAATGTATTTCTGGCCTATACAGATGTATTTTCAGGGATTTCACTTTGATAGGGGATTCCGGGCTGCTGGAGAATTGATTTGTTCCTTGAACCCTTTCCAGAAGAACTGACTGTACTCTCTTTTGACCCTTCTCTTGTTTGGTGAGTTATAGAAAAAACTCAAGGGGATTCCTACTTTCATAGTGAATTTAACATCTCCAATGCTTTCTCATTAAACACAAATTCTGAATTTCTTATTCCTTTGCCGGATCTGACAGCAAGGGACAGCTCAGTCCAGGAGTGAAGTTTGGTGGTAGAAAGGCATTTAGGGGAGCAGATAGAAGTTTTTTCTGCCTTGTTCTTTGACAGCATATTAGCATATTGGTAACTCCACTCCCAGTTTTACTTGCAGGGAGTTGCTTTTAAGACGTTGAGGATGAGGATGACTGAAGCCTTGGGTAGCCTGGAACAACTGCAGGGCAGCCGGAGGGCTCCCCAGCACAACTCCCGGTGAATTGTTCCGAGCCAGCTGCAGACAAGTCAACACGTGTATCAAACATCAAGCTTTCTGTCTCTCT
>NW_009624735.1:0-326 GCF_000690535.1 Cariama cristata | reverse complement strand
CATTTTTTCTGTCTCTCTAATTGGGTTTGTTATAGAGTCCCTGCCACTCTAGTATCTGAGCAATTACGGAGTTACTCCTGCTTAATATCAATGTTGAACTCAGTCATAGCCGGTGGCAGGAATTTCTCACTTGAGTGACCCTACCGTGGGGATGTGCTGCCCTAGAAGGCCTGAATCTCATACCCTCCAGGGCACCATGCCCTGATTTTTCAGATTAGCATCTGATTTGCTCTTTTCCTTCTTGTTTTGTTCTTTAAACTTCACAATAAAAACATTCACCAAACCTAATGCTCATAAACTACATTTTAAAAACAAATATATATATA
>NW_009624734.1:0-36679 GCF_000690535.1 Cariama cristata | reverse complement strand
TAATATATTTTTATAATATTTAACAATACCAATGACTTTAAGTCAAATTCTGTCATCTTTTTCTGTTTCCTTGCAGACTTTCTCTTGTGCATTTTAATTATAATTTATGCATACCACCTCACAGTTTGAAGAACCAATTTACAACTGTTTTCTGATGATTTCTCTATGAAGAAGAAAAGCCAAATACAACTGGCATTAGTAATAAACAGCCCTGTAGCTAGTGAACAACTTGCACTTCTAACAGTCTGTGGTGGATAAGTCCTCCATAGCTTGAAAAAATAAATTAAGTTACAAAAAGCTCTTTAAAAGTTTACTTTTGCCATTGGCTGACAGACACATGGCACCTCTAATCTTGCAAATTTATCTTAGATATCTACAAAATACCTTAGTCTGGCTGATAGTTGCAAAGAGGATAAGGGTCAAAAAATTCAAGGAGAAAATTGATTTAAAAAGAATCTTAAAATCATCATTGAAAATACCTAGTAAAATGCCAGGGAAACTTGAAGGGAAACAAACCAAATCAAATTAAACCAACCAAAACAGAATAAAACAAAACACAGAGGCAGGGAGTAAAATTCAGAAGTACTTTTCTACTTTGTAAATGTATCTGTGGAAACAGGTCATGTGGTATTGAGTTAGAAACAAATCCTGATTTCTTCAGCTGTGATTCTGTTTTTTTAATATAGCTTTGTAAAAGTGCCAAAAATTAGTCTAGCTACCTCCAGAAATGGCAGAAACGGTGTGAAAGAAATTAGGGGCAGGGGGAAAAGGAAGACAAAGCAATGAAAGCTAATCAGATCGTCTTGCACTGGAGCTAGATTAAGCCCGTATTTTGGTTTTGTAATGGTGCCAAATCCTGAAAATGACGAGATAAACATGATTTCCTGATGGATTTTGTGTTGCTTTGTTACTAGGAAACACTGGACAATTACACTCTTTTAAGAAACTATACTAGCAAACGTGTCCATTTTTGGAAAATGCATACTCTGCTATGGTTCTGCTGTTATGCCAGAGTTGTGACACTGAATTTAAAAAAGAAAGAGAAAAACAAGGGGCAGAAACAGCTGAGAGAGCTTCTGTGCCTACTGAAAGAAACAAAAATACCCTTAGAAGCGGAATGAGGGTTCTGACGAGTTAAAATCACTGCTTCATGTTAAGAATTATTAAAGTATGACCAGGGAAGAGGTCATAGGTATGACTGTCTCTTCATGATTCTGTGTCTGTTGAAAAGATGTTGCACTCTTCTGTAATTTTAGTTTTTCTTCCTTAGAAAAGATAATACTTTATGCAGGTCTCTCTTACACTCTGACAGGGGAGGGCAGATAGGCTGAGATAATTTGTTTAATTTAAAATTTTGACTTTAGGATATTGTATAGCTCTGGTCCCAGTCACAATATTTAGCAGAATTCATTTGAAACAATGTCATATCATCAAAGAAGATGAGCATCAGGCATCTCCTTACAACTGCGTGGAACATTTCTTTGCTTTGTGGAAAATAAGGATATACAATATTTTTCTAGCCATAATCAGAGCCTAAATGTTAGGCATAAAAGAAAGAAAAAACATCATTAAGCAACAAATATAAACATAGTTTTAACTACAGATGATGACTCCACATATGTTTCATTACTACAAGTATAATACCAATGAAGAATGCGAGATTTATCTTTAACCAGTACACAATACCACTGATTAGATTAAGAAAGAGAATACCAAATGTCCTCTGAACAGAAGCTGATGGGTTTTCTTAGAATAAGAAAATGAAGATACAGTGATTGTACATTTTTAGCAAATGCTTTTTCTAATCAAAAGAAAACAAACACCAGGCTCAGAATAGCAATTTGACCCATAATCCATGGTTCCTTATTGTTAAAGTACTGGGCTACATTCACTGTCAGAGAATGTGATCACAAATCTAATAACCTTGTCTTTGCACTTGCTTATGAGAATTTCACGTTTGTTATATTTGCACATCTTACAGTCATCTTTAGCTAGGAACAGTTATGTTTAAATCTTCTAATGGCAGATGATAGATTCATCTAGATGCTGGAGACTTTAACACTTTTGGACTGCTGAAAAGAGATGACAATGTGGAAAAAACAAAACAAAACACCCCCCAAAACCCACCAAAAAGCAGCGGATTGGCTTGAGCCTGCTCCTACAGTATTGGAAATGTGTAGTACTATTGAAGTTCCTGGGATCTCACTTTTATGATGCTATATTAACTATATGGGTAGTGTGACTGGGAGAATAGTCCACTAGCTGGGTTGCAAATCTAAAATAATTACTGTTTCATGTTAAGATATTTTTGAGACAATATTGAAAATAAGATATCCCTTATTCAGAGATATGTGCATTATCAGTTCGATACTGTTTGCTTGCTGACCCCAAGAAAATGTAGCTATCTCAAAAAGACAGGATGTCAACAGGCAAAACTAGTAAAAGTCAGCCCAGAATACTCTGTCTCCTTTCTTCTTTGGCATGTGTTCTAAAAAATGTAGTAAAAGCTCTGAGTTCAGTGCATTGATTTTAATAGATGTTTCCTAATCAGTCTCAGAGACTCTTAGTTTCTACCACAGACAGTTTATCTCACTTTCCTTTTGATGCTGGTAGTCCAGGAATCCACTGCAGGACTAACCTAGGGCTTATCAACTGAAAGGTACAAAACATAAATCCTCTTTTGCCTCTAGAATGGAATCTGTAAATTTGCTAACAGTTCAAAGAATTTAGATATTTATAATAACTAGTTTAGCATCTTGAAGGTTTTCAGTGCTCTTTGTTTTGATTATGTCTACGTTCTGTGCAATTATTATTCTCCAAATGTGTGGAAGTGTATTTGTTTGGTGGAATTGTGTAAAAGGCTCAGTCGTCTGAGCTTTAGCCTATGAATTTATTATCTGCCTGGTTCCTTTTGACACCTCTGGTTTTTATAGCCCAATGACAGAAGAAAATACTGCTGCAACACAAAACCATCACTTTCAACAGTATTTAAAGCTCATATTCAAACTTTATGAGAGAAATAGCACGATAATTGTGGAAATCTAGGCATGATATATGAGGGTTTTTTTCTTTGTCTTTTGGCCATGTCTTTTATCTGTTGCTACACTGTGGCACAATTTCACTTGAATTGAACACCTGCAATACTTCTTTTAGCTTTTGATGTGGTGGCTGGGTCATGTGCTTGTTCTAATCATAGCGGGCTGAGGTATGTCTAAACCTACTCAAGCTGTGTGTGTGGTAGGATATCATATAAAGAGAAAGCATCTCTACCCCTTGTGTTTTTAAATGAAAGAGGCCTGGACTTCTGTTTTTTTCTCAGTTTGCTTTTGGCATCTCAGTAAAGTCTGTGTATGCAGAGTGTTTTTAGAGCATTACTTGTCAACTGTGTCCCTCAGGACATTAAGATCTTGTCAGCCTCTTTTCTAATTCCAGTGGGTCTTGTTTGGAGAGTAAATAACCTGACTGCTCGGATCAGGAAAGTTATATCTGTTGTTACCAAGGCTCTGGAGGAAAATTTTAGCTCAAAAAAGGGAAAAACGTATTGAATTCAGATAGCCATTCAGCAGGTGTCTTCGCAATCACAAAATCTGAACTAAAGTGGTTAAATACAATAAACTTTTTCTTTCAGTCTGGCCTAAATATTTTTGGTTAAAGACACTGTGGGGTTCCATTTTGGTCCCTCTGCAATCCCTTCTACAGGAAACAGAAATGAACGGTGTAAAACATCATCAGCAACCCATTAAGACTGGATTATCACAATAACTGAACATTATAATTACTTTAATTAATATGACACCCATTTTCACCACTACTGGGACTTTTCTAAAGGTACTATCAGGGCTTCTATGTATAACAACATATTAAAAGCTTAGTACATGATACTTTTATGCTATTTAATGATAATTTTAAACCAGAGTGGAATGACATCTCAGATGTCACATTGTTATAGCAACTGAACAATTAAAAATTCATGCATAATTATTATAAACAGATGTCACTGAAGTGAACTCAATGGAGCTGCCTTGATCTCTGTTATCTGAGGTTCTACTTTGAACGCTGTTTTTTAGCTGCTGTTGTGAAGTTGCATAACTGGAAAATAATTATATTCACTTGAATTATCATTAATTTCTTTAAAGGTGCCCTGTAATTAAATAATCGCCACTCTAAAGGTTTCTATGGCTGTTTTTGAAGTTACTTATTTCTAGCTTTGGCAGTTAAACTCATTAGCATAACATGAGCATTTCCTCAGCTTTAATTGATTCATCATTATGACATGTCTATGAGATAATGTCCTTATTTGACACACCGTGAGGATCAGGCCTTATTATTTAACGTGCTTACTTACGTGACAAAAATCAAACAAGTAGAAAAAATGTCAGGATTGATAAAATCAATAATTTTGAATACCTGGAATTTGAAATCTGACAAATATCTCAATTTACTGACTTTAATAGTCTCTTTAATTAAAATATCTTCTAAATTTTTGGTTGGCTTTTTAAAAAATTTTTCTGTAAGCCTTATGCTTTTCACAAGTCAACCAATGTAACCATTTTATACACACAGGGTAGAGAAAAGTTTTATCATATTTAAGAGACCTATTTTACTATTTTATTAACACCATAACCCACATTACTTAAAATTAAAGGTGTAAAAAATGGTATAAGGCAAATTGTGTTATTTCCTATGCATCCTATATATCACATTATATTTTTGACTTTGGATAAGGACAAGTAATTTTGAAAACTCTTATAAGCCACTGCTATGCAATTTTGCAATCTTTCTTATCATATTATGCATTTATGTTTCTAGTATGGAACAGTTTTCCACAAAAATGTCGTTAAACACCCTCAAAAAATAACTGGGTGCTTGTTTTCTAGTATGATAATTTTGATTTATAGCCAGTAGGATCGTTAATTTTCAGTAATACTAACTACAACTGAAAAGTTAACATATTCAGCAAATTTTATGTAGTGTTATCATTAATTCAACCCACACACTAAGTGTTGACTAATCAAATCACATCTTTCCAAAGACATTGTATGAACTTGACCATGAAAATAATTTTATAGGCTTTCAAGATCTAACACTTTTAAAATGTGAAACCTGATGACTCTTGCAGTTTGGTTTGGTTAGTGAAATTTACTTCTGGTCAAAGCTAGAGACGAGTGGTTGTCAGTACTATGTTATCTGACAAATGAAAGCAGGTTAATATCCCTTAGTTACCAATCACCAACAGCAAAACAACTCAAGTTACTATATGGCTCATTTTCTACCTTGTCCGCTTTTAGAGAACATGTTACTGGAATTGCGGTACAGCACCAGTCCTAAAACTTGTTTAAGCTGTCTTAAATTATATGAAAAACTCTGGAATGGTCTGAGGTTTTTGTCAGACAATCATTAAATGCTATACTAACTGTTAAATTATCGATATTTTTGAGGATTTGAACAATAATAATTTTATTTCAAAAGTTGCTGTCCTTAAGAAAAAATCTAGTTTGTAATTTAGGTAGAGAGGTCAAGACAGAATAACTAGCAGAAGGTCCCTCTTGAGAGAAAACTTCTCTAGCTCTTTTTTGTGTGTACCAAGCAATATATATACATTTGTTACATATATATAGGTGAAATTTCATCATGATGAAATACAGGTTTATACAAGTAATTTTGTTCTTATAAAGTTAGAGATATTTAAGTGTTTAGGAATTAGGCAGAAATGTTGATTGTGTTCTTAATTTTGAGTTCTTTCCATTACTTTAAAAATATTTTGTCTAGGTGTTTTTTTTCTTTGTTTTTAAGATTCATTTATTATTGAAAACAACTCCCTGAAGTATCTAACAAGATGTCAAACAACCTGTGTAATTGTGTCCCTGTCCACCAGCACTGTTATGTTAGGTCAAGCTGAAAAAATCAACTGCAGATGCAAAGGGCTTAAAAATTCATTTAGCCAGAAAGGCAGGGCAAGAATGTGTCTGTGTTTATGAGACTTCATGCGCATTTATAACCTTCTATTAAACAAGCATCAGATAAAATACATAAAGAGCACAAAAAGTTCAGGTCCCAGCTATTCTGGATGAGTGCCCTAAGTACTAGTTTGCCAAGATGACACTCTTGTTGAGTGAATCTTGAGTTCCATTATGCATAGTAACAAAAGTAGAGGAAGTGTGGAGAAGATTGCTATTTGGAGTAGTCTGCATCTCTATTCTCTTATATGTTCATATTTGGTGCTAAATTCTTCCTTTCCAGAAGGAAAAATATGTCCAGAGCCATTTTCCTCAAAATCCAATTATCAGTACAAATTAAGTAAGTCACCCTTCTTTTCAGAATTTTCCAATGAGATAGAGGTCCTGTAAACCTGGAAGCTTGATAAACTAAACAAAGAATGCCACAACTTCTATGGAAGAATGGCAAACTTGCTGTCCAAATACCTTCTGCATTTAGAGTTATTTCCTTGGAGTTCAGAAATTCTAGTTCAAGTCCCTTGTTCCTGAGATGGACCTTGAACACAAGTCTTCTGCTTCCTGACAGATAAGCTATTATGCAAAAAGCGGACATGACTTTGAGTTAAAGTTAGATTATTAAACACCTAGAAGCATAACTGTTAGCCATCCCAGATATCTCCAACAGGATGTTAAGTGTGGAGCTTTAAAATTAATTTGCCAGCATTCTGCTGAAATGCACAGTGCATACACAAATCATTTCTTGGGTAGTTACAGCCTCTTTCTACAGAAAAACACCAAAAAATCTAATAGTCATCCTCATTTTATTTTGGAAACTAAAGGTTATCCGTTCAGGATATGACACGACACGACACGACATGACATGACGTGACATGACATAGTATAAAAATGTTTACACTTCTAAGACAGGGTTTTATCCTTTCTTGGACAGATGATTGGTCATCTGCTATGTACCTACTGTTTATGATCGTGTTGATCTTACACTGCTAAAACTCTTACAGAAGTTACTATCATTTCAGTCCAAGGTTACATCAGTATTTCGGTGGTGTATTGCTTGATCTGATGCACCATCTGGGGAGAAATGTACTAATCTTTTTTCTCTGTATGCTAGTTATTGTGCCCTAGATCATCTAACACATTTATGCCTTGTCTCTGAACACAGGATTTCAAAGGCACTTTTGATCTTGATTTGACTCTGGTTAGCCCACAGAGGTAAAATGCCTGAAAACCCAGTTTGTAGATCAATTATTCCTTGGTAGAGTATTAGTCAGCATCAAATGCAATGTTTAAAGTTATGAGGTTGACATTCAGTTTTTCATATTTTTAGCCTTTTAAATGTTTTCTTCTTTACATCAGACAGGAAAGACTGATGTATAGGTAAATAGATATTGCTCCACAGGCATTTATTACCCATTGCTGCTCTACTTCGGTACTTCTAGCATGAATCTTCCTTTAATAAACAGGCAGCTGTAATGCAGTCTGAGCTTATGAGGAACAGATAATTGGAAAAAAAAAAAAAAAAAAAAAAAAGAAAAGAAAAACTAGTGAGTTAAAGATGTCTATATTGGTTGCATGTTCCAGAAGGACACCATTGTTTAAAAACTTCGCTTTGCACACTGACTCCCAGGAAAGTGTTTAAGAACATGGCATACATCTGAATAGTCTTTATTAGAAGTGGTATTAGACTTCATTCATCTCATCACACTATTAGGTTTGAGTCTAAGTTATTCCCACTGCCTGTACAGCTGGATTTGAATCTGAGTCAGTCCTGTCCTGTTCATTCATCTTTTCCTTTTGTTTTTAAAGGAGTCAATCTCAAATTTTCAGGTTAGTGTGGAAGTGCTTTAGTATACAAGTAACAGAAAGAAGACTAACACTACAATCTCCAAATTCCCCAGGCCTTCCGAAAGACACAATGCAACTACTGTTTTATGCAGCTGTCATAACTTCAACAGACCAAATTTTTTTACTGAATTATTTTTTCCCCCAAAACCCAGGAAGTAAAAATTAGATCTTGTTAAAACTCAATTTGCAAATTACAACAGCATTAATGGGAGAGTCATGCCACATTTATTTGTCGAAGTAACATCAGCTCAGTAAGAGTATGTGTTAATGACTGCTTTAGGTAACATTCAAAACTGGTAACAAATACAAAAAAAGGGCCAGAAAATTGCAAAAGACCAAATTATTAGAAATTGTGCTGCTTGATGCTGAGACTTCAAGCAGTTCATACTGAGATAAGCAGGTTTTAGGTCTATTATTACATTTTTCCAACGAGACCAGGAGAGTTTTCTCAGAAAGTGTATTACAAATAGGATGATAATTGAATGAAGGAACCTGGAATAAGTTAACATAATTTTCCACACTAAGTATGTCGAACACAAATATAAAAAACTCAAGACAATCTGTTGTTTGTGTTTCTTACTCAATCATTTAAAATACACTTGATTGTTTACCATCATTCTTTCTCTTTGATTTTGTTTTTGGGGTTTGCATTTTAAGCAGTTCTTCTTTATGAATATTTTTAGAAATAGATGAAATTGTCAGCTGTGAATCACAGACAGTTTCCTAACAAAATACCTCAGTTTAGTGATCGATATTTATCCCTGGACTAACATTGTTAAAAGAAGAAAAAAAAAAAAACAAAACAAAACAAAACAAAACAGTAAAATTTTTAATTGCACGTATGGCAAGGCAGAAGTTGTTCCATGACCAGTGAAACAGATGCGCCTGTTTCTGATGGATTTCCAGTTTAGGTCTCATACATGTGAGGTCTGAGGTTTCAGCATTTTTAACAGGCTTCATATCTCGATATTACTGGGAATGAGTTGATTGATCAGTTTCAACTGCTGATTGAATTGCTCACTGCTTATTGTATTCCTTTGCAGAAAAATCACTAACTTTCAGTTCAACTTAGCCAACTACCTTTCCTCTCACCACAGTTATGAAAAAGCCAAATATAACCCTGTTTTAGTTAGGAGTCACCTTTCCAGATAACACATCTCAGTTCTTGAAATATGGCATTCAAATTATTTACTAAGTTTCTGTCCATGTCAAAATACAGGGTTTGTTGTTTTCTTAAAGAAAATAGTAAAAGATAAACTGATTTCAGTGTATATGTACTGTACGCTGACCTGCAAGTTTCACAGGCATATTACTTATTAAATGCATTATCACTAAGGTAAAAATTTAAAGAATCAATTTTAATGCCAAGGCTTCCAGAATTACCTTTCACCTCATCACATAACTTTGCCATATTTTATTTCCCTAGACAAAAAAGTAGGTACATTTGAAAAATAAAACTTTTAATATCTTCTCGGATAAACTAATGTTAACTTCACTGCTTTGATAGCATTATTTCTGATTTACAGTAGTGACTGCAAAGAGAATCAGATCTCTCCATTTTACGCTGCTTTAATGTCAAAACATTTTCTTTCTGTCCCTCATGTTATATTTTTACACTTTCTCATGCTGCTGTCTTTTCCAGCATCTTATTCCATAAGCTGCCTCTCACACCATGTTGCCAAGCTGGACAAAGATATTTTCATCACCACGTCTACACCTAATGTCCTAAAGTGATAGGAGATTGAAAGGAAAGTTGTGAGATAATTGGTCTGACCTATTTACTGCAGCCTCCTGTCACTGCTATACACCTGCTGCAGTGTTGTCAGTAGCCTGAAATAAGGAAACAGAAATTGACTCATGACATTAAGAAGAGTCAAAAACAAATGAAAAAAATTTGCATTCACTGGAATCTGGGAATTAGGTACCTTCCTATCCAAACCATTCTATGATTTTATGATTCTATACAGCAAGTGAAGTGAAGCCTATATATTTGTACAGAAACAGGCATTTATGATTTAACTATAGTTTGTTAAGTTTCTGCCATCTCATTAGATAAATTACTCTTTTCTTTAACATGCACAGGTCACAATGGGGATATAATGAAGCTTAGAATCCTGAATAGTGATACTCTTGTTGCCTAAACAGTATTACTTGCAATGGGTCTAATGTAATGAACGGATGATGAAAACTTTCAAGTGATCAGTGCCATTGGGCAGACATTTAAAAAAATTAATACTGTTATATTTTTTAAGAGTTTGAATACAACATATGACAGTGCTCTCATGTTCATTCCCTTTTAACTGGAGCTAACTGGTGTTATCACTTAACAATGTAGTGTGGTAATGCCTCCAATAGCTTAATGTCATATAAACAAGCAGTAAATGATTGTCCTTACTATAAGAGCTTACAATCAAGAAAGAAATAAGTGAATCAAAATATCTCTTATTTTCTAGGATGCAATGTAATGTCAGCTATTCTTTATTCCACAGTAATGTATGCCTTCAGTCACATTTGAGGGGGGAGTTAAGAGAAGGGCATAGGCTTTAAAGAGAACAGTGAGCAGGGTTTGCTGTGAGTGAAAATCAATATAAGTACAGTATGAAACAAGGCATACATTGATACATTCACAGAGGTCAGCTGTAGACTGGTAAATCAGACAAGCAACAGGATGAGCAGTTTCTTTAACATTTATCTATAACAAGAGTGATGAAACTGTTTTCCGAGCAGTGAAAATAGTGCAACTTGATTTCCAATAACTTTCTGTACTATGCTCCAATGACAGAACAAATTCAACTCCCCCAACATAGGTCCTGTATCTGTATTTTCCCTTTCAGTATTTCCCACGCTTCCCTACATTTTTTCCTTCTGTATGATGACCTTGTAAATGACCTTGTAAATGACCTTACACACTCTGTTCTCAGGATACCTCAGACTCCCTCATTCACTCATTAATTACCAGTTACATAAGAAGCAGTACATGTTGATCTATTAGTGATTTTTCGGCTGTTAACAGGCCAAACAGAACAGATAATTAATGAGCTGACGCCTTTCTCAGATTGTAAGTATATGGGCCAGCCTTTCCTTTCCAGCCACTTGATTGATGAAACACAAAATAAATTGTCTTTGAGAGTTCCACTCTTCTCAAATTTGGCAGAAATTGATCAATCATTTAAAAAAACATTGGCAAACAGATGACAAACAGATGGACAGATAGTTAACTCATGTAAGCTTCATTTCATTAAGGAATTTGCTAAAAATGAGTTTATTATAGTGGATTTTAAGGAAGCCAGTAAATACAAGAAGTCTCCTTTTGTGCCTTGTATAATGTCATAACAAATGACACATAATTATTTAAAATTTAAAATAAAGCAATCAGTTGAACTAATTTTATTGAAGATTTGATACCTATAGTGTAAGTTCAACTAAAACCTCATAATTGCCTAAGTATAAATATGTATCATTTTGTTCTCTTCCTGTGTGAAGAAATGATGGTTTTAAACATTGATGTCTCTAATTAAAAAAAAAAAAAAAAGTCCTTCAAAAAAGAGTACAATTATGAACAACTCTGAATATTAGGAATAACTACATGTAAAGTTGTAACAACTGGGAGGTTTTGGGAAAGATTTAATAAAGAATTTTAAGAAAAGTACAATTCCGAAATCTATTCTTTGGTTAATGGGAAAGAAAAAGAATGAAGGGGAAAAGTAAGAAATAGAAAACTGGAGAAATCCAGATCAGAGACTAGAAACTACAGACAGATGAAGAATTTCTTTTAAAGGACTAGTTAGGAAACCATTCTGGTCTAGTGGTCAACTTCCTCTGACCACTAGTGGTCAGACTGCCACCTCTCTGTGGCACTTAGACAGGCTGTAGCCAATCTTTCCTACCAATCAGCCTTGGATTCCTACCTTGTAGTAAGATAACCTGTGCTCTGAACGTGTTTATCTCTACGCACAGATGGAAAAGAGCACTACTTCCACAACTGCTGCCATTTTAGACAGCTAAATGAGGCTGCATAATTTCCATTCTACTTTTAGCAATTAATCAAATAGCATCTGAGGGACTTAATGTTAAGATTAGTAGTATCTCAAAATACCAGGAGTAAGTAATAGTTATTAAATAATGGCAGGAATACGTTAGCTGTACATGATTTACACAAAGTGGTATAATGGATTTTGGAGTATTTCATTTTAATGTATTCATATACTATGTTACTCATATGGGAACATCACTGTGACTTTACTTGCAATATGTCATAAATAGAAAGTATTGAATCCAAGTAGAGCTATTGAAATTGTGTGAGATAATAATAGATCATAATGTGATACTGTAACTAAAACAGCAAAGAAGATTCTTGGATTATAAATGCAAGACTGTCACTTGTAGGGAGAGAATCAATTATCTACGTATATTCCTATGGAAATTACTAGTCTATTACTAGTAACTTTTCTGAGTACCTGTGTTTATTCAATGACTCATTACCTGTCTTTTAAATGTATCAAGTGCCCCAATACCAATGCCACACAAAGAATCAACTAAGAAACTAACTTTTGTGTGTGTTGCTTAAAATTACAATAATCACAGAAGACACAAGTGAGTCTGAGTAGATTGAAACAATAATAATGTCCAATGACAGTAAAATAGGAAACAGTACATTAAACAAAAATTCACAATCACTTCTCTGCAAGCAGATTGTTTGTACAAATAATTTCTTATTGTAAGACAGGACTATACTTGAGCAAGTACTAATGTCGAAGACTACAGTCAAAGGGGATTACAGCCATATAATCACCTATGGGCATTTATGTGAAGTTTTGTTTTAGTCTCAGAGGTCTCTTAAAGGAAGGATACATTTAAGGATGTACTTATAGATCCTTTTCTGGAGGGTGGCCTGAAAAATGAGAAGTAAGACAGGACTGCAGAAACTTTCAATTAATGTAAAAAACAGGTGAGTCACAGTACTTCCTTGTCTTATTATCTTCAGGTACTTCAGTCTTGTATCCAATGTTAGACAGAAAATTTACTTTAGGCTGGCCTGTATTGTTATCTGCTGTAAAGTAATTTTTCCCTTCTGTGAATGAGGCAGAAAGGTAGGAGAGAATGGAAACAGAGGAGCAGAAATTTCAGAAAAGCCTGATTACATGGTACATAGGATGCTATGCAGATGAAGCTTTTGCATGGAGTACATGAGTGTAACAATATGCTTTTTGTATTTCTTGATACATTTTAATGATCAATATAGAAGTTTTGTCTGGATGTACTAGTGGTTCTTCAATTTAAGCAAACAAAACCTTGTTCAAAAGTTACAACTAAAACCAGCTCTCCACAACTCAGATATTACTTACACAGTTCACTGTTTTATTGTTTTCATTAACTACAGCATGACTGTAATATTTTCAGTTAATTTCTTTGCTGGATATTGAAGTAGAAAAATGCAACAGTAAATGTTGCATACCATAAAAAAAATAAGCCATAAAGGCACCAGCTATAAAACATGACATTAAGCATCTTTTACATCATTGTGTGCTCAGCAAAAGTCAGTCTGTAGCAAATGTTTCTAGAGTTATTATCTTACAGCGTGAAAAATTTGGCTCATTGGATTTAAGACCAAAGAAACAGAACACTTCTCTGAATGACAGCTGGATGGAAACTGCTAGATACTTTGGTTGTTATTTTTTTGAGTGTTCCAAAGGAAAAGCGGTACACAGACTTCCAAAATGAACTACTACCCTTTAAAGGGGCAATTTTCCAAACAAGGTTTCATTAAACAAGAGTGAGCAACAGCTTGATTACTATCTGTGCTCGTTTGGATGGAAGAAAATTTTAATGGTTGTGAAGGTTTATTGGACTCTACTGATTTAAACACACTCACAGTAAAGAAAGATTTGCTGAATATAGCTGAGATGCAGACCTACAATGCAGTGGATGCTCAAGGTCCTTAAGGAAATGAAAGGCAAGTAGCTGAGGGATTCTGGATGATCTACACAGCTGAATGGTGTTGGTTGGAGCTACAGTAAAATTGAAAATTTATGAACGATTTATTCATCAATTAAACACCTTCCCTAAAGTCATAAAATATGATGTAGCCACGTTACAGCCTCATTGCTGCCATGTTACACCATCACTGCTAGGCACAAATATATTCTGCAGCTGTTTGTCAGGTTAGAGGCGAAAGTAATACTGCCTTCAGTGAGATATAATAGTAGTTCAGTGGTATTAAGGTGTTCCTCATCAGGCTATTTCTGAATGTGTTGATTTAAATGAAAACCAAATATTTTCATCTTGCAGAAGAGTCCCCATACACATGCTTATAATGAGACAAGGATGACAGTCACAGTGCAAAAGGGGCTATGCTGGACAATGCACAATTATCAGATACTAGATAACAAGTTTGCAGTATGCAAAAGCATTGTTACCATAAAGAAAGGATTGTGTGCCCATTCCTGAACTTAACTCCAGTATTATTGACTGTGGAATCACAGTCCTGCGTAAGGGCAAGTTCTCATGTGAATGCCCCACTTAGAGCAGAATGGAAAGAGCCCCCAAGAGGCAGAGAAGGAGTGATAGTCTTTGCGTATTAGTCTTTGCTTAAAATTTGTCATTCCTAGAGATCACAGAGGTGTGGAATGGTTGAAGTTGGAAGGAACCTCTGGAGGTCTTCTTGTCCAACTTTTCTGCTCAAGCAGGGCCACCTACAGCAGGTGGCCCAGGACTGTATCTAGATGGTTTTTCAATATTTCTAAGGAAGGAGACCCCAAAACCTCACTGGGCAACCTGTGCCAGTGTTCGGTCACGCTAACAGTAAAAAAGTGTTTCCTGACGTTCAGAGGGAAACTCCTGTGTTTCAGTTTGCGGCCATTGCCTCTGGTTCTATTGTTGGACATCACTGAAAAGAGCCTGGCTCTGACTTCTTTACACCCTCCCTTCAGGTGTTTATAGACATTGATGAGATCGTCCTGAGCTTTTTCTTCTCTAGGCTAAACAGTCTCATCTGTCTCACCCTTTTCTCATAGGAGACATGCTCTGGTTCCTTCATCACCTTAGTCGTCCTCTGCTGGACTCTGTCCAGTACGTCCATGTCTCTCTTGTACTGGGGAGCCCAGAAGTGGACACAGGTATGGCCCCACCAGTCCTGAATAAAGAGGAAGAACCATCTCCCTCAACCTACTGGCAATACTTTGTCTAACACAGCTAAAGATACCATCTGCCTTTTTTGCAGCAAGGGCACATCGCTGGCTCATGTTCAAGTTGGTGTCCACCAGGACCTCCAGATCCTTTTCTGCCAAGCTGCTTTCCACTAACATTCTTGTTCAGATACCTCCATTTGTAACTGCCTCACCCTGATATTGATGGCTTTAACATCTGGAACTTAGTAAACCAGCTGATTTAGGAATAAGAAGAACTAGCTTTGGATGCATTACGAGTCCATGTCAAGAATCAACAAAGAAAGGTATTGGAAAGACCGATTTATATTGTGATACTTTCTTTTTGCAATAAAGGAAAAGTTATTTTCCTAGATACTTTATTCAGATGAGTATCCAGATTTTTCTGTGGTTTTGTTTTGTTTTCCTAAGCATACACATACAATTTCTTTTACCATCATTTTTATTAACAACGTTTAACATTATCTTTTTGTAGATGATTTCTCAGATAGAACTGAGAGAGGCACCAGTCATTACCTCCCCAAGCATATTTAAGGTTAGTTCCTTGTATGTCTCTCCCACCTTTCATCTGGCCATAAAAGCACTGGAGAAATCTGGCCTTCTACAACAGTGCCTCATACTGTTATGGGGAGTAAGTGACTCAAGAAACTTAAGATTATAGCACACTTTTTAATTTTCTATTTTAAGGATAAGGTATATTTCTTTGGCTTTCCTTGTTATAATATATAGTAACATTTGCTTGTTGTGAAAACAAACCACAAAATTCAAAATCAAAACCCAAAAGTCTTCCAGATTTATTTCTTTTTCTGAGGATATTATAGAAAAAATAACATGACAAATGTCAAACACATTACTTAGTAGAATATTTTTAAATTTACGTATCATAGTAAAGAGTGCAGAGCCTACATACAAAATAAAGATTCTGCACTGTATTGTCTGTGGAAGATTAAAACAAGGAAAGAAGTTCAAACAAAGGAATGAGGAGATAGGCTGATAATGTTAAACTTATAGACAACATTTTTCAGACGTTCTGATTAATACTTTATTGTTGCTTGTTTGACAGATATTGTTGTTATGATATGGCATGCATTTTAATTAAATAATATGCTTAGCTATATTACACTCAAAATCCTGTAATGGTCAAAAAAGAAACACCATATATATAGAGCCTTTTCTTAGTCCAATTCCACTTTTAACAGCCTAATAGTCCAAGTCACCTAATTCATAGAGAAAAGCCTCACTAATAAGACAACTTAAAATATTCTGCATAATATTTCTATCTACTTTTATTCTCTGATGTTGTGCGTGCCTTTTTTTTTGGTCCAAGGTCGATGTTGTTTGTCTTCCTCAAACAGAGACATGACAGGGTGTAAGAGTGAGTCATTGGGGTCTCAGATCCATTGAGAGGAGTGGAATGTTCATGGTGATCCCATCTTCCTCATTCTTGGGTCATCTTAGGGCAATTTTTGGTGTTTTTTCACACACTGAGTATAGCAGTTGCTGCCCAGATTTACTAGACTACATATGCCTACACAAGGTACGTGTTTATGCATATCTTTTCTATAATCTGTTTGCATCTATAGTTTGATGTCAATGGATTGCATTCTAAGAAGAAAAAATGTCTTCAACAGCTCTGAAATCAACATTTATAAGAGTGGTGATCCATGTATCTTCACAGATCTAGTCTAAGTGTATTTCTTCATCTTACCTGGAAATCAGTGATATTAAAAAAAAAAAAAAAAAAAAGAAAGAAAAAAAGGAGAATTTATTTCTTGAACTGGAACCCAGCCACAGAGCTATCCCTGCTCTTCTGACAATCTATGACAATATTGACTCATATGCACTATCAGTGAAAGCAGCACTAGACTTCAACCTGCATATCATTTTACACAACTCCTTTGCCATATTCTGTCATGGGAAAATTCATAACCAGAAGTTAGTTCAGAAAATAATATTTTTAAAAATACATATTACCTATTGCATGACAATCTATATATACAATTTTTAGTCTTTCCCCATTATATAGCTCAGGAAAAAAAGACTTCAGAGAACAAAATCTTAGGTAAACTTTCAGATTTGTGATGACTATTAACACTTGTATGGTGATTAAGTCTCAGATCTATTGGTATTCTAACACATTTCTTGATTAACAGATGGTTTTAGACCTAAAGATCAGCTTCTTTGTTCTCAGACAGGTAAAGTAATAAAAAAGATTTTGTTCAAAAAATACACAGAGACATTGACTGTTCTCTGTAATCAATAAACCATGATTTGTAGTCACAGACTTCTGGGGTTTTTGTATATCACCTTAAAATGCCCTCATGCAGAAAAAGTAAGAATTGGCACTTTCTACTGATAACCAACAGAGCAGAAGGAACACCTCATGGTGTTTGCTGAAATTCTGTATTGTATATGTCTGCTGAAGTAATAAGGGTCTCTCATTCCTTATTCATAAAGTCCGATTTACCCCTATGATTATCTTTTTGTACTTACAGGCTACAAATAGCAGCATTTTGTAGGATAGTCAGTGAATGTGTAATACCAAAAAAGCCCTATGGCTGAAGAAGGCCATTGTACCAATGTAGCCATTTTTAACATGTTGATAACCAACTTGTACTTTTTCACTCCAGAGTCTGTAAAGAAAAATTGAATAAGAGTAGAAGTAAAGCAGTTTTAAAATGTTCTTCCAAGCTTTTCAAGGTGGTTTCTTTGTAGTCTGGAGAACACAAACTCTGACGTTTGTATTTTTAGTAGAAGTTCAGCTTAGCATGATTCCTAATAGCATCTTCCCTCCTGTTAAAACATATCTTTAGGTTAAAGATTTCTGGCTCTTCTTTTAAGTGAACATTGATTTAAAAGCAATTGACCTCTCTTTTTTCTTCTCCTTGAAGAATGAAGAATGCAGTATCTTTTTATGACTGTATAACTTTAAATGGTTTTAGAGATGATAGATACAAGTGTGTATCTCATCTTATCACTTTCCTCTTACTCTTCCTCACACTAATCTCAAAGACCCTACTTAGCCCTCAAGATACTCCATATGGTACAGAGCTGCAAGGTAATAGACAGCCTTACCAGAAGGGATGTGTTACTGGACCTGTTGGTCACCAGCACAAATAAGCTAATCAGAGACATCAAGATTAGGGGCAGTCTGAGCTGCAGTAATCATGCACTGGTGGAGTTCACAGTCCTGAGGGATATGGGACAGGCAAAAAGTAAAGTCAGGGATGAATTTTAGGAAAGTAAACTTTCAGCTGTTCAAGAAATTAGTGAATGGGACCCCTTGGGAAGCTGCCCTTAGGGACAACGGAGCAGAACAGAGCTGGCAGATCTGTAAGGATGCTTTCCATAGAGTGCAGGAGCTCTTGATCCTCATGTGTAAGAAATCAGGAAAGGAAGGCAAGAGACAGGCATAGTTAAGACTTGCTAGTCAAACTAGAGGGCAAGAAGGAAATGCACAGGCAGTGGAAGCAGAGACAGGTATTCTGGGAAGAGTACAGGGACACTGCTCAGTTGTGTAGGGATGGGGTCAGGAAAGTCAAGGCGTGGCTGGAGCTGAACTTGGCAGGGGACACAAAGAACAATAAGAAGGGTTTCTACAGGTATGCCAGTCAGAAAAGGAAGGTCAAAGAAAGTGTATCCCCCCTGATAAACATGACTGGCAAACTGATAATAACGGTTGAGGAGAAGGCTGAGATACTCAACAACTTTTTTGCCTCAGTGTTCTCTTCCCACACCTCTCAAGTGGATGAACCTCAAGGCAGGGACCTGGGGAGCAAAGTCTCTCCCACTGTCAGAGAAGATCAGGTTTGTGACCACCTGAGGAACCTGAACATACACAAGTCTATGGGACCTGATGAAATGCATTCCAGAGTCCCAAGGGAATTGGCTGATGTGGTTGCCAAGCCACTCTCCATGGTGTTTGAAAAGTCATGGCAGTCAGGTGAAATCCCTTATGACTGGAAAAAGGGAAACTTTGCAGCCATTTTTAAAAGGAGTGGAAAGGAGGATCTGGGGAACTACCGACCCATGAGCCTCACCTCTGTGCCTGGGAAGATCATGGAACAGATCCTCCTAGGAGCTATGCTAAGGCACATGATGTACAGGGAGGTGATCTGAGATAGCCAGCATGACTTCACCAAGGGCAAGTCTTGCCTGACTAACCTAGCGGCCTTCTATGATGGAGTGACTAAATCAGTGGACAAGGGAAGAGCTACTGATTTGCTCTACCTGGCCTTCTGGAAGGTCTTTGACATGGTCTCCCACAACATCCTTCTCTCTAAATTGGAGAGATACGGATTTGAAGGATAGACTGTTCAGTGGATAAGACATTGGCTGAATGGTCACATCTAGAGACTAGTGATCAATGGTTCAATGTCCAGATGGAGATCAGTGACAAGTTGTGTCCCTCAGGGATCTGTATTGGGACCAGTACTGTTTAATATCTTCATCAATGACATAGACAGTGGGATTGAGTGCATCCTCAGCAAGTATGCAGGTGACACCAAGCTGAGTGGTATGGTTGAAAGATCTTTGGGTACCCGTTAATTGTGGGGGAAAAAAAAAAGGTGATACTGCATCACTACTACACTTTTGTAGTCATTCTCACCGCTAAAAGGTGGTATGGAATGCATTAATTATTAATCGTTGCTTACAGGAACGTCAACATTTTAATTGAAGGGTAGAATACTGTTGGAGAAGCACCCAGGAAGCTGTTAAGAAAACTGCATTTTCAAAGAAAAATGTATCAAAGCAAAAGGAGTGTTCTTTACTGTAGTAGAAACACAGAATCTAACATGTCTACAACCAATTATTCTTTAGTAAATGGAATTTCTGCAGTTAAAAATGCAGGATTAGGCCTTTTTCACAAGAATGGATAGGATGTTGACTTACTATTGCTGATTACAATAACTTTATATAGAACTTCGGAATTTATGGATTGAAGGGTAGTTTTGTTTGAGAGTACTATGATGTTAGCATTAGTTTACTATGATTTTGGTGACTTGCATATCATTGTTGCTTTTAACCTGAAGGCATTGCTGCCCGAAGTTGTATACATTTCCAGTTACAAATCCTGATTTGCCTTCCATTTTTCATTGTGCTGTTTATGCTTCGTTGGATTATCATTTCTCATGTCAATACTTTATGTGAAAATGTCACTTTTGTGGTGAATGGTAGCTTATACACACACAGCCCCCCATACACTCTGAGTGTAAGATACAAATAGAAGATTCTCTGAAGATATAACTATCACACTTAGAAAACTACCTGAATATTTTATTCACATAATTAAACTGTTTTGAGTTTATCCTTAGCTACTTTGTTTCCCTGGAGTCACCACAGAGCAAACTTTTCAGGGAATATTATTATTTATTATTGTTGTGAAATGTCTTGGCCTATACAAGTTAGTAATCTAAGTGTAAAACAAAAAGCAACAGGTGGGTATTGTAAAGAAGCAGCACACAGAAAAAAGTCACTATTGATTACTACGATAAACAGTGACCACAGCATGTTAGATGCCCAACTATGGGAGAATGAATGCTTTAAAACCTGACTTTACAGTTAACTCATTTTCCTTGCCAACTATATTAGATGTAGAATAATAGTTCAGATTTAATATTTTTAATGTAATTAATCTAAAATAAGTTGTTCCAAACTGAAAAAAAAAAGAGATTGAACAATGAGTTCAGAGATAACAGAAAGAAATTGAAAAAGAAACCTAGAGATAGCAAAATAAACAAAGGTACTTTTAACTGCACTTAACATTCCATTAATTTCATTATGCTTAAATTATCACCAAAGGTGGTTTGTAACTACCATCCTATTTTGAAGTCATAAAAATTTGAATAAACTACTCAAGTGGAATGTCACAGTTTGCAACAGGGAAAAATAAATCAGGTTATTAATTTGGTGATGTGTTTTTGTGTTTGATTTGTGACCTTTTTTCCTTTAATGAAATTTTTACTTAATCAGGAGGAAAATATTTGATTTCTTTTGCATTTAAAGAAAAACAAAATGTTAACGCAAAACACTCTTCTTTTGCATACACTCTTAATACACTACTTTGGAATTCAGGTTGTGAACTGATTTTTTAAGAGAAGTTTAAGGTATTGTAAAGTCTCTCAGAGGCCTTGTGAAAGACTTGCGTAAATTTTCTGTGGTTGTATGCTTCCAGCAAACATGTTTCCTATGGGTCTCTGAACTGAGCATGTTCCCATTATACGACATATGAGAAGGCAAGTGTCTTTTCCGCATCCAGTGCTCTCCTGAACAGTATGACTGGACATGCAAATATTGTATGGATTAGGGAGATCTGCATCCCCTTCATCTCACATCATATGAGAATATGTGTTTGTGCTTTGTGCCTCTTTTCTGGGGATATGACTTGTACCAGGGAAACTCAGAGTTCAATACTAATACAAAGGTAAGATCAGAAATCCATATGACAGTGCACTAGATTTGATAAGCAAGAGTCACAGTTTTAATGAGCTTACAGCATACTTAAATAAAACAGGTAATTTTGATGAGAGGAATGGGAACAGAAAGCATAGTAACGTTCTAGTGATGAATTGTAAAACCTGATTATTGTACTCCTACATCTTACATAGCTGTTTGCTAGAAGCCTGATACCAGCCTTGTATTATCATGCTCAGCCTATGTTCTGCCTCCATCTGTGATATACCTATCAGTTACACACGCAGTATGAGATTTATGTAACTTTGCCCGTCTTAGAGACAAACATCCAGAATAAGTCATCTAGGTTCCCTCTAAGTCAAAGATATGAGACAGGTAACTCCAAAAGGTAAGCTTTTCTATCCTATTGCAAGTGTCCAAGAAAACTAAGATTAATTGATTCTATGAGGGGCTTATCTATCTATATTTGTTAGTTTAGGTAAGAAGATTGAAATTCAGATGACCTACAGTAGAAAATATGAATCCCATTCTTAATTTTTAAGCATCTCAAGTGCACTTTGTTTGGTCTTGCACAAGCACCCCGTGCCATTTGAGATGCACTAAGCCTTCTGCTACTGTTGCCCTCAAGACCCCATGTGATACTTTCCAGCTCTGTGTAGATACCTTGAATACAGTAGGCCATCACACATAGTGCTGCATGACTACTTGTGGGCAACTGAAAAGATTCTTTAAGGTTCAGTGTGATGTGTCTAGGGAACAACATAGAAGTTCCATAGTTCAACTATTTAATTCATAGTTTTCAATGCTATGCCATTAAACAGCAAGGGCCCAAGCTCTGTGTAGGTATGTATTCATAGTTTTCACTGACTTCACAGGGATTTGTTTGCAAAGATCTGAGAGCACAGTTTGTGACTTCCTTTTTTTTTTCTTCTCTTTTTTTTTTTTTTCCTGTAAGCATTGAGGACATTGAATTTACAGCTACTCTCCCAGTCTAAAATTTTTTTTAAAGGCAAAGCCTTATTCCTCTTCTTTGCTGGCTGTATCTCCCTTCTGCTGCTAAAATAATCTAGTTTTTTTATTGTAGACATAGACATCTATATTTATATAAAAGAAAG
This sequence comes from Cariama cristata, assembly GCF_000690535.1. NCBI lineage: Eukaryota > Metazoa > Chordata > Aves > Cariamiformes > Cariamidae > Cariama > Cariama cristata. Next base: position 14,188 of record NW_009624734.1, on the reverse strand, counting down.
CCTAGCCCTTCCAGCAAGTTTTCATGAAGTCTGCATATCTGTGATAATCATCCAGCCACTTTGCAGTGTTATACGCACAGGGATCTGAGTCATGACTGCTCTGCCGTAGCTGCCAGAAGGAGCAAGGGGCCTACGGCAGGTGTGGGCCTTTCAACCTGGGGCCTTGTCTGGGGTTCTGGGGGTCCATTTCTCCCCCCGAACTCTCCCCTGACTCCTTCTGGGTGTCCCACGGGGCAGGGAAGTGGGTGCCCATGACACAAAGAGGCCATTGCCCTGGCAAGACTGTGCCAGATACGTGAGTGTGGTGAGGCGGCGGTTGACCAGCTCCAGCTGGTTCCAACTGACTCCGACCAGTCAAGGCCTCCTTGGTCCACTGAGAGTGACCATTCCTACCTCTGCCAGGAATGTAATGCCTGGGACTTTACTAGTTATGGCAAAAAATCAGACTTACTGGGCTGAAATTTCTACTATGTAGTTTGTATTTCATGAATTAAAGAGCTACTACAGAAACAGAGGAAAGGGCTGTACAGTAATGCAAAAAGGAAGCTTCAGAAATGTGCATGAGAGGTATATTGAGCATTATTAAATTATGCACCAGTGTCAGCACACTTGACTGCCCCACTAAAATGCACAGGCATGTATGGTGAAAAGAAACATCAAACCTGAACAATGACAACCAAATAACAAATTTAAGAAACCAGTTTTTATACAATTTTGCATGTAATTCAGATACAAAATCTTGAAACAGAACAATTACTGCTCAATATAACAAAACAAGAGACATGCAGTTGTTAAGAGGTAACACCTTCATGTGCACTAACAGTGAAATTACATTGGAGATAATCCCAGAAGTGTTCACTAGGTACCTGACTGACTGTGAGATAGGGGCATTCAGTGTAGATATGAATTTTCACTTTCTTTATTCAACTTTATGTCCTTTCATTGATTTCCTTGATTTACTAAAAAATTCATGCCCTGATAGTAGTGAGTTGACGAGGACTGAAAATTAATGAGAAACTTTTATCAAAATCATTAATTAACTAGGAACGACTCATCAGACTATTGGGCCTTTTGCTTATACAGATTTCAGCTGAATATGAAAAGGAAGAAATTCTTCAAAGACTAGGGTGAGATGAAACAGTTATTACATTTAGTTGTACTACAAGATAGCAAAATCCCCAAAACTTCCCTCCTTTCCCATACAAAACTTCTTAATGCACAATATATGGGCCTACCTTTACATGTTCCCCTCTTCCTCACCAAATCACATGTGATGATTCTTGGAAGTCAGCTTTGAGCAACTCATTTAGTTGGTAGGACACCCCTTTCGGTCTTCATAACATCCATTTAAACTAAATGACCATACCGTATTTATTAACCAGCTACATTACGTAGACAGAAAGGAATCAGTTTTTCATTTGTGATCCTCCAGTAAGCTCTCTCAACGGAAGGAAAGTATTCCGTCTTATACAAAGCCATGATGATCAGCTACAATACCTGGGCCACAGATGTTTCTCTCTAGCACAACATATCGTAGAATCATAGAATCATAGAATGATTTGGGTTGGAAGGGACCTTTAAAGGTCACCTAGTCCAACTCCCCTGCAATGAGCAGGGATGACTAGATCAGGTTGCTCAGAGCCCTGTCCAACCTAACCTTGAATGTTTCCAGGGATGGGGCATCTATCACTTCTTTGGGCAACCTGTTCCAGTGTTTCATCACCCTCACTGTAAAAAATTTCTTCCTTATATCTGGTCTGAAAGTAGTGCTGTTACAGGTGAAGATTCCAAGAGGTTTTAAGGGCACATGGTAAATCACAGATGCGCTGTAGAGTCAGTGGGAGATGTTATCATTCAGATGACAAAAGAGGCATCAGGAGTGACCTGGCCAAAAAATATGGCAAGCAAGGAACTGTGGAAAAGCTGACCGTGCAGTAAAGAGTGCCTTTACTTGCATTGAATCTATTTTAATAAGGTAAACTAGACTTCTGTAAGTCCCAGCACGCTGGGGAGAGTGCGATGTGATGGTTGACTGTGTTGGATATGTTCAAGATGAGTAGAAGAAATCAGCGTCGTATAACACCAAGGAGTTTATAAGCAGTGACTGGTGGTTTAGGAGAGTGGAGAAAAAGAAACAACTGAACAAACAGAAAAAAATTTCTTGGCCTAACATTAGCAAAGAATGGCACCAGAACTTGAGAAATAGCACTAAAACCTGGACTTCCCTGAGGGTTTGTGTGGGATCTGATTAAACCTTGCTTAACCATAGATTTGATTATTTGTAGAAAACATGGAGTTGATCTGCCGTATCCTGTACAGTTTGCAAGTCCCTTCTTGGCTAATATGGTGTACTTCATTTGTACTTCGAAGTGATGTGATAAACTGCAATAGTTTCTTGCCCTGCCTACACAAATTCCTTTTCCCATCTTTAAGAATCAACTGGTGAGTGAGCTGAAAGTACTCCCTTAGTCAGACAGCCCTGTTGGTCACTGGCCATGGTCTTTACTTGGTGCACGGTCATGCTGTTACTGCACAGAAGGTGTGCTCAGCTGGTGGTGGCTGGAAATGTATGAAGCAGTTGGAAGAGACTGTGAGAAGCAGGTGGAAAGACAAAAGCAAATAGAAGTCACTGTCGGTAAGTCTTAGTAATACATTGGGGTGAGGAAAATCAATACATTGGGCTTTGATGGCTTTCATTATTCTCCTGCCTGCACAGTGACAGCGTGAACAGCTCTAGTAAGAATTAGGTTCTCCATCCTGAAGTGGTGGCAGGGATGGATGCTTCTCATGTATGCCTTACCATTGCTCCAATCTCATGTAACATTCTTCATCCATCAAGTGTATGACATGGTACTGGAAAATCAGTGCATCAGAAATACACAAAAGAAAATCAAGATACAGCTAAAAATAGCATAGCAAATTTAATTTTAAAAGGATAGCTCCTCACTGTCTAATTTTCATTGATAATATTTTAACAAGCAAAAACATAACAAAAGATCAGTTAAAGAGTGAAAAACAGTGTAACTAGAACTCTTTGAAAAAGGCATAATTTATAGATTTACACATATCACAAGTAGCTATCAAAATATATTAAAATACAGAGGAAGAAGTTTTAAATTAAAAAAAAAATAGACAAGGAACACTGAAAGAAAATGCAGGAAAGAAAAAGAAACAACAGTTTTTCAAAATATATCTAAAAATCTGAATGTTGATACATGTTAAAGCTAGAAGTCATTGTATACCTTCTGATTTTTTTAACTTGAAAATGAGTACAATGATAATGAAAATTATCATTCCTTCTATACATATGAAGTTTCAGAAAAAATAAGTAAAAAATGAAATGTTTTCTACGAGACCTTAAAAATACTAATTTCAAAACTTAAGGATTTTAAATGCTCAAATAATAATTTTGCACTGATACAATTCTTTCTTTTTATAGGTCTTTCTAAATTAAAGAGAGCTTTTCACATTAAGAAAAGTACTTAGCTACATAATTTGTAAAGATGTTTGGGGCAACAATGGTAACATGTGACTATGACATTTTAAAAGAATATGAAACCAAGTTAATATGAAATATTCAAAATATATTTAAGAAAAATTTCCCCCCAACATTCTCTTTTAAATGCTGTAGTATATTTTCATACCTCACTGACTGCAGAAAATGACAGCATGCTCATTATCCCTTAGTTACCAAGAAGCACTTAAATGATGGACTTCACGTATGTTTAGCAATGCTAAGAAACAGAAGTGTTCATAATAGAGGTTAAAGCAGTTACATTCAAATCTCTTTGGCTTTATGTGCATGGTCGCTATGGTAAAGGTCTTTATACTTGGAATACGGACTAATGGTGAAAATCACTCAAGTGCATAGAAGCATGTTTCATGGGTACAGAAGAAAAGAAGTGTTGCTCTTTGCAGGTTAAGCTTTGGCCAGAAACCTTTGTTGCTGAATGCCTGAAATGAGAGAATTCATTCAGCTTTCTACTGAGACCATTCAAGAGAGTAACGTATTCTTGTGTCTTGCATGTCATTCTCTTTCCATGCAGAGATCCAAGTCATGAAAAATAATACCCTTAAGGCATTTCTACTAGCTGAGATGTCCTCACAGAGGTTCCTCAGAATTTATGAAGTTGAGAAGAAAAACCAGATCAGCTTTAGGTGTGGTAAGTAAATAAGCTGTGTCAAAAATCTGCAGTGCTGCTCCCTAAACATTCATGTTCAGAGAGCACATCACAGCTTCTTTCTTGGCTATTTGCCAGTTTCTTTCTGAAGAAAATGAGAGCAAAATATTACTTGCACTTCATAATATTTACATGCATGAAATAGTATCTCATTTCAACATACAATAGGGCTACAGTCAGTGTACATATAAAATGCAGGAAAATGAGAAGTGGTCCTGGGACCCTCATTTAGAAATTTGTAGCTGAAGAGTGATGAATAGGAATGTCCCTGCAGATGGTGAGCTTGAGGGTGTAGAAGTGTCAATATCAGCTCAGTTGTTAAATGGCGGTCCTGTTCTTCAAAGGGCTGGAGACTGAAGACAGTATGACATCAGAAACTTTGAGAATCACGCACCTGTACATAAATAAAGATGTATCATTGAATTGAATCAAGTTACAATTGCATTCATAATGTTCATTGGGAATGTAAATTGAATTAAAAGAATGAAAATGTGTACAAAAAAAACTATGAAATTTTTTTCTTCTTTTGCAACTGCAGTTAAAGTCAGTGGCTAGGAACGAGGTTGTGCAGTGAGAGCAAGCTGTCTCTTGGATAATTAAAAGAAGTAGAAGCAGATCTAGTCTGTGTAGACAACTGTCATCAGAAGGCTGCTGGAATATTGGCAAGATAACAGGATTTACTCAAAAAGGCAAAAAAAAATACAATGCAGAGGATAGAATATAAACTTTATGATAAGAAGCTTAAGAAGCAACCTAGTTTATCAAACAGAAGACCTAGAAGTGATTGAGTACTGGTGTAAAAGAGATCAGTAACGCAATGTTTTTCAACAATCTTCAAGTGGACGGAGAAAGATGCATAGACTACAACCTTAAGTCAGGTAGATTCAATTTTGAATTAAAATGAAATTTATAAATGTGAATGTAATTTATTTTTAGAGAAGTTGTTTAAGAAGAGTGAAAACTATTTTTTTTTAATAATTAAATCAGATTCAGAAATAGAAGAAATTAACTGGGAAATCTTTTTAAAACATAATGTTTCTTTCTGCATCTGAAAGTTTTTAGAGGTTTGGTAGCCTTGTAGCCTTGAATTATATAAAATCTATGTTACATAGATTAAAAAGCCAATAATACACAATTTTAGATAATGTATATTTAGCCTAATTCTATTAAACTGTTTCACTCTGAAGCACATTCCTCGTGTAAAAGAGTATTTGAAAGTGTCATTTATGAGGAGATCTGTTGTCTTCTTTTTTCTAAAAAAAAAATAATAAAAGCGTTATGACTGAAAGGCTGCAGAAGATATATACCCAGGGGCAGGGGAGAGAGGGAAATGAATTGTTCATCATCAATAGAATTCTTAACTAAACTCATAGAAAAGGCATACTTGTGCTACCCCATTATCTACAGTTTCTGCCCTCGTTTTGCACTGTGTATCCTGCCAGACATATTAGGATTGCAAAATTATTTCTTGGAATGTAATTTGAATAGTATAATCATATAATCATAAAATCATAGAATACAGGTTGGAAGGGACCTCAAGGGTCATCTGGTCCAGCCTTTCTTGGCGAAAGCACGGTCTATGCAAGATGGCCCAATACCCTGTTCAGCTGAATCTTAAAAGTGTCCAGTGTTAGGGAATCCACCACTTCCCTGGGAAGATTATTCCAATGGATGATTGTTCTCATTTTGAAAAATTTTCCTCTTGTGTCCAGTCAGAATCCCTCCATGAGTAACTTGTATCCATTACGTCCCCTCTTTTCCATGTGACTCCTTGTAAAAAGGGAGTCTCGGTCTTCTTTGAGACCACCCATTAAACACTGGAACATGGTGATAAGGTCTCCCCTAAGTCTTCTTTTCTCAAGGCTGAACAAACTCAGTTCTCTCAGCCTTTCCTCATATGGCAGGCTTCCCAGCTGTAATGACAGCCCATAAGAAAGAACTTGATCAGAAGAATCTTTGACATAGGTGATGAAGCAAAACCTCAAGTTTCCTGGACCTCAGGTTTAATCTGTACAAACGTTTGCTAGGAAAAAATGAAGTCTTCCTAAACTGAGCAGTACATTGTGGAATAACTGAGGGAGAAAAATGTGTACTCACTCATCAAGAGACTGATTTTTAATCAATCATCTTCCAAAATCATTCTTAATTTGGATGTCATGAACAGCAGATAACCTTAGTCGGCCTCATTTCTGTTATTTATGCACCTTATCCAGTGCCATGTTCATCCAGTGTTGGTTTCAGGTATGGGAAATGCTGGGCAGTTAGTCAGGGCAGCAGACTGCCAGGGTAACAAAGTGAACACAGATCAGTTGTGTTTTGCCTGTATGAAAGCAAAAGAAGTTGCAGTTGCTGCTCATGAAAGTGTGGGACTGAACAATGGTTACTATTGTTGAAAGGAAAAAAAAAAAAACAACACAGGAGAGAAGAAGGAAAGACAGTAAAGGACCTTCTGATATTTTTCCCTACTGACAGCCCTTACACAATCCTGCTCTTCAAGGATCCAGGGGCCTATCTCAATTCTTCATCGTATTTTTCTTTTGTTTTCTTTTATTTTCTTTTGTTTTCTTTTCCTTTTTCCCTTTTTATCTCAATGTTTTTCAGAAACAACCTGGCTTCTGCTCCTTTTGGTGCAGTAAAATTCACTTTTGCTTACACAGCTGAGAAACTTTGAGTTGGGTCTTCCTTATCTGTTCATCCATACATAGAAATCAGCTTTAGAAATCAGCTTTGTACGAGAGACTTGATCTAGCCTAGCTTTTCATAATTTCCTGCTACTTTATTTATATATCTTATAAAGTAATTAATGGGCTCTGATCTGACCACTATAACTGGAGATAAATACCTTGAATTCATAATGGAAAGTTTTGTGAAAATACTAGCTCAATGCTTAACGGAAATCAAAAAAATAAACTGGAAGTTGGGAATTGCTAGTAAGAGCATAATTATGCCATTTTATACACAAGGTACACCCAGACCTTGATTACTCATCTCTCTTTCAGTCCCACTATTTCAAAAGATACAGAAATGAGAAAGTACAAAAAAAGATATGAAAATGCCAGCATTTCTCTTGTAAATGTACAGATACACAACCTGCCAGTGACAACAGTGGGATAGATACCTCGTTTAGAAAGCAGTTATCATGGGCATGCTGTATATCTGTACAGCCTCTGTGCATTAATTGGATTGGATCCATTGATAGCTTGCTAAAATACAGAAGATGCACTAAATGAACCTCTGGTAAGTGTATTTGTAAATAGTAATGATTTTTTTAGCTCCTGTATATATTGCTTAGGAGCACAGCTGATCTCCTTTTCAAATTCTTGGCATACCGTCACAAAACCTGTTACCCAAGTTTGCGATAAAAACTGTATAGACCAGCTGTATAGACTATCCTTCCTGTTTTGCCCTCAAGTATGTTTTCATCTTTATTCTTACTCTAGATTCCTAGTTTTTCCTACTGTCATCACAAAGTCACATATGTCAAAAATATGTGTGTATAATCTTGGCTTAAGCCAACTCATTCCATTAAAGACAATCTGAGCTCTGCATGTTTAAACCATAAGTGAATTAAATTTAATATATGTTTTTATTCTGACTTGCTTATTCTTCACCTTCTTCCAAAACAACCAATTCCAAGAATGATCTTGTATCTTACTTGCCTTATATTTTCCCAGGATAAAACTGCATTCAGTAAGAACTTTTAACTTCTTTTCCCAATGAGCAAACAGCAAAAAGTTACTAAACCAGCAGTTCATCTAAACTGCTATTATAATCAGGGACAATCCAGTCAATATAGTTGTTGATTCTGAGGGCTGTTCTCCTGTCCAGATGTAAATGCCTCTTCCTGGATGAGATGGATTTTTTTCTAGTCTCCACTGTCAGTACTGAGAAGGAGCTCAATCCACTTGCCTAAATGTAAGCTTCTAGTGTTACATGTGATATCTTGGGGTGTCTGGGACATCTGCAGAGGAGCAGTACGTATAATCCAGGGAGATCTCCACCCTACAAACCAGCAGCCAGAGGACAGAGAGGATACCCTGAGGCATCTTTTCATGAAGTTGTTTACATTTAGGTAACTGATTCTTCCCCTAGCTCTCCATTGAATTGTAACAAAAGCTTAGACATCTTTGCACACAAGTGTCTTAAATCTTAAACAAAGATTTTTAGAGTGATTTGGGAGGCTGTAAGGTATTTTATATGCCCTCCACCTGGTGCTCCAGATGGCTGTGGTTCTCCTGTAGGTTCTGCCTCAAGTCTGCCAACCTTGTGCAGGTACTATGGATTTCTTACAGTGTCTCATATTGCAATAGATTCCTAGTTTTAACTACCGAATGAATTAGTTTAGGAAATTAATATTCCACACAACTTAAAAGATTTAGTTCTGCACCTGTTTTTTACTGGGCTATCACAGATGGTTTGAATGGAAGATTAATTAAAAATAAACATTTCATAGGTATGAAGAAATCTTTGCACTTCTACACCAGTCTCAAATTTTTCACTTGCACTGACTGTTTCATAAGCTGATGGGTGAGATTAATATATCTGCTAAACCATAAAGTAAAAGGAGACAAACTCCTTTTTTTTTTTTTTTCCTTCTTTACTTCCAGTAGTTAATTCTTTCTTGTATGCATTGTACCGTGCTTGCACTCACCTTCATTTAGATTTGATGCTGGCCTGCTTACTACAGCTTTATTCAAATCCAACTGCTCTTGGTGTTTTTCTTGTTATTATACAGAAAAAACAATTTAAGCACATGTAAAATCTGCTGGAACACCTGCCACCTCCAACACCACCCACACATGACAGAAATGTACTGCAGAAAGCTACAGTTTAGATGCTTTAGTAAAACTGAATAGATATTTTTTTATATTCCTTGCTGCCCATTTAAGCAGCAAAGGATTCCCTTTTCAGTCTTCTGTCTTTTTATCTGGGTGTGTCATTTCTGCTTTTTTCTAAAACTTCCTGGAGCATCAGTACAGAGTGATTAGCAACTTAAAAGTTCACATTTTCCCTCATAATTTTTAGAGCACCCAAGAGCAGGAGGTGAGAGGACTTGCCTGTGTTCTCCTGATAAAATAATTTATAGTCCATTAATTCTATTGAGGAGGATGTTACATCATAGCACTACTAGCATGTGCTATGGGATAATGAAGCATCCATACTGTATGAATATGTTTTTTGGATTTCTCAATGAACTATTTAAAGTGAAGAAGAATATGAAGAGGCAAATAATCCAGGATATGTGTTTCACTCCTGTTTATTATAAAGCAAGTTATTTACTTAGGCTACTAAACCAGTGATTGTATTTATTAAGCTCTGCCAGTAGGGCTCTCTCTTGCATTATATTTGAATTTAATCAGGACATTTTCATCTTGTGTGTATAGTTTCCTTTTCTAGGCAATTTTAACCCTGAAATTATAAATCACTAGTCCTATTTATGGAACCTATTTGCCAAAGAGTTAGAGCACCTTTGTATTCAGAGTTCCAACAGGAAGATATTTCTAAGATATTTCCTTTTTAAGTAATTTGATTCCTGTTTAATGAAAATGTGCATATGCAGTTAATGCCTAACATTTTTAACTGCAATGTCTCTTAGAAAATTTAAATAACCAAAGTCATAGAATTTGACTACTTGCCACTGAAGACTCAAAATCTTAATGTATGTTTACAAGACGTGGCAGAAATCCTGATGGTGGTCTATCATAGGTGCCACGTCTATCCCAGGATAGACAGATATTATGTCACTACCTTGAATCTGTGTTGGGACAAGACTCCGGTACAGGGCATTGCTCCACATCTTATGGTTCCTATTGCAAAGAAACCCAAGGCATTCTGAAAAATGTCCCCCATTCTGAACAATTAGAAATCAGGACTATATCCATAACAAAAACCACACCTACCTCCAGTTTATACCAAACCATCTAGACCCTTAAATGGACCAAGGGCCTTCCTGTCAAAGGAGTCAAGACTCCCATAGAATATATACACTGTACATATGCTTTCTTAGTAAGTAAGATTTTAACAACTTTTTTTTCACAACACCTAGTACCTCCACTGCCAAAGATATCTCTGTGTGTTTCTGTGTAATAATTTTGTTCTGATGTTTTGAAATTAATATCTTAAGAAAGTCATCTTTTAAATACACAGAAAGAAAATTCCAATGTGAACAAGGGCATCTAGTGACTTAGTGGTCAGTAGAAAGATTTATCCCATTTATCTGAAATGCCTGTCCTAGACTTTTGAAAGTACCTGTATCTCCTCATTAGATACAGCTATACCTGTCTTAGACTAACCATCTATTTGTTTACACAGTAAAAATTAGGTGAGATGCTTCCATTTTTCTCTTCCTTTGGAAATTTCCCATTTTATATCCAGTAGCTATGTATAGTCTTCAGTATCCAAATCTTTGACATCAGAAATATTACTATGATGCAACTGTAAAATACTCATGTGAGATAAAAGAGTCATAGTAGACATAATAACAGTGTCCCAAGAGTACATAAATCACTTCAGAATAGGTACATCTCTTGGGAACAGCTAAGATTTTGGCATAAATTCATTTTGAGGACAGTTGTAATTTTAAGAGTTTCTGTGATAGAGGTGGCGTTTTTGCAGGCAAGTTTGACCCATCTACTACTCTTCTGTAGTTAATTTTAAGAATTTTTTCCCTGGAGTTTGATAGTGATGCAAACATTCACAATTCTCAAAGACTGTCCTTTTAAAGCTTTTTTTTTAAAGGCATCTATTTTCTTTTTATTGACTATGTGCATCGTAATTAGCATGCAACACATTTTAGCCATTGCATTTATTTCAACATCATAAAAAGAGTTTTCAGGCCAGAATTTTAGAGCAGAGTTTTTCAAATCTGGTTACCTATTCACGTTCTAGTTTACAACTGTTATTCAGACCTCTAGAAAATCTTAGGACAGATTACAGAAACTTGAACATGCAAGCAATGCTTTTGAAATCAGGTGCCTAAGTAGGGCTTGAAGCAACTAGCTTTCAAAGTCTGAGAATGCAGATTTACATATGGCTAAATATGTTAACTATATATCACAGCAAACAATGACCCAAGATTCAGCCTATCTAATTTAGATCAGTTATAAACTAGATTAGAAAGCACTTCAGAGCAAGAATAAGATCAATATATTCTTGGTAGTTTCTAACTTTTTCCATTGACTGAAGACAGAACCTAGATGACTGCCTCTGAGGCAATTTGAGATAAAAGATATTAATACTTTCCTAAGTGACCATATTGTGCATGCATTTAAAAATTGAAAGTATGCATCAAAGTTTCTTTTAAATACTGGATACTATATAATGCAACAGGGTAAATGAAGATTGAACCAAGACTTAAGTTGATTCTGAATCAGTGGGCAGTCTGGAGTTTCTTAATTCTTTGCCTTTGCTTTTAATTTCCTGTTAAGGATTACATCTTCAACTAAGATCCAAAAATGATAAAATACTGAAAGAAAGGCTGTTATTGCAGAATTTCTAGCCGTGAATGGGACCAGAGCAGAAATACTTGTCTATTATTATTGTTGTTGTTATTATTATTATTATTTAATAAAGTGAAATGAAAACCTATATAGTCTTCTCAAGATTTTTCTAATGGGAAGAGATCTAAGTTCCGATAAATGATGGATCTTTATTAAACCAAATCAAAACAAAATTGAGTACATCTTGCCTCATGGCCTTCTGTCATGGAATACTGAACATAGACTGAATGACATTGATCAAAATGAGATTCCTTGTAAGTCACAAAACTTTATAACATATCAGGCAGCTCTAGCAGAAAGTAAAGAGGTGAGAGTTAAGACTTTTAGTTCAATTTTTGGCCTCTCCACGCCAGTGCTACACAATGCCAGGATTCATTTATGATTCTTTTGTTCATATCCCAGTTCCTTCATTTCTACCAAGGTCAACATGCTGTACTAAAGACAATAACAACAAAACCCAACAGAAATCCCACAGTAAATTTCATTTAAGAAATCAGTCTTCATTGTAAAATAACAAGATCTTTTATAAAGGCTATCTCCATAAAAGTAATGTGATCAGTATTTAAGGGAATACATGGATAGCTAAAGGTGTACGTAGTGAAATTATGAAAGAAACATAAAACAGATAAATATTCCTTGTGTTCTTATCTGTTAACATTTGATATTTCTAGCATTTCATGGCTGCATCCTTTGTTAGCAGACACATATAAAAATTGGTATGTTTATTTGAGTAAACCCATATTCATTCAGTAAGAGTTTACACTTGCAAAACTACATCTTTAGAGAATTGCAGGGTTGTTGGAAGTGACAGAGGAGGAAAAAGGATGACAGCAAGGTAGAGAATGCCATTGCCAATTTATCACCCTTTTGCTTTTTCAGTATTAAATAAAGAAAAAAAAAGACACCTCGGTGGTGGAGAGAAATCTGGCATAGGTTCATAAGTTTCATATGTAAATTCATGACCATTTGCATTTCTGCCAGAAATGTACACACAGTGATGAGTGATATTCATGTTAGAGATATTTTTTTTAGAAATATTTTTTTAGAAATGAAGTACATGAGCAATTAGCATGATTAACCGTTCCACTTCAATTTGACATCTGCTCACACCTTTAATCATATGCTTTCTATGACCAGAGATCCATATATTGATAGACTGTCATTTTTTTCAAAGTGCTTGTTCTCTGAAAGGCATGTAATTGCAGTCAAAAGATGGAAAAAAACCAACCTAAACTCGAAAATATTCAGCATCAGGAAACTCTGTGTAGTTGTTCACAGATAAGTAATATAAATAAGACTTTTAACAGTTGGAAATGTAAAAACTGTGGCTAAATTTGCTTTTTTTCTGTAGAATGGTGAGGTCACTAGCACATACTATTGGTTCTGTAGGTGAAAATGCAACTTCTTGGATGGATTTAACTTCACACATATTTGCTTCCAGGTCCATTTCTGTAGCAAATAGTTTCATCGAGATTGTTCAAATCCTGTTTTAGAGATTAAAATGCTTTCAACTCTGTCTATGGCCTTGCTCTGCCTTGTGTCTAGCACTTTAAAGCTCAAAACTGATGCCAACTTAAGACAGACCATCCTTCTTTCACAGTGAAAATCAGCCACAATTTGCCACTAATTGTCTCTTATTTTGTCACCAGGAGTTACACTTAATATGATGAACTTAAAGAGTCAAGATATACTGAGAGTCCCCCAGCTGCTTCTCCACAGTCTTGGGTCTCCTTTAGGTTCTGCTTCAGATTCTGTCTCATGCCCCGTCTTCTTTAGTTCCTATCTGCTGCACCAGCCATGTGTGGATGTTTCAGATAGCCTAGAGTAACTTAGAATGGTGTTCTGGAAGTAATATTGAAGAAGTTGAGTATTGTCCATGTCATTCACTTACTCTTGTGGACGTCCTTTGGAATTCCACATAAAATTCATTCTTCAAAAACAAGATCTCCTTAAGGTTGTGATTTTTCTTGGGTGAAGCTCATGAGGAACCCCATTTCATGCTACTATGGTATCTACAGAAGGGCAAAAAATGCCTCTAACCTTTCATTTAATCTGTTTATTAGATGCTTCTCAGTCTTTAGAGTTTACATTTAGAGTTTACAATAGACCATTTGTTTTCTCAGCAGTTTCATTAAGTATTTACCTTTTTGTTCTGTTGACATATGTTTGACAAGATCTCTAAAATTATTTTTAAAATTATAATAGTTATTATTGTCACTATTCTGTTTTTGAAGTCAGAGAGTAGAAGTTATTTTCAACAGAACAGATTGACAATGTAATGGTAAAAACCAAACCAAACCAAACCAAACCAGACCAGACCTAAAGTGACTGTAATTAGATATTCCAGAAAACTGGTTTGATGAGGAATGAATAGAATGTCAGGAAGATAATTTTGAGTATAAGGTTGTAAAAGTCTCCATTTGAAGAAGTCAATCATTCTTGGGAGCACAACTGAAGTCTGTCAGAGCCTCCCGAGGCGATAGAAGCCAGTGGGGGAACACCAGTGGA
>NW_009624733.1:0-11988 GCF_000690535.1 Cariama cristata | reverse complement strand
GGTCACGCAGGCCGGCTGTGAACACCCACGAGAATGCGTGGAGGGACGGGTCGGGAAAGGCTTAGGTCGGGAATTTTAGGACCTAGCTGTAAGAGAGCCAGCCTGGGGGGAGATGCGTTACAGGAAACCCTGGGCGTGAAGAAGCAGTTAGGTTGGAAGAAGGGATCTGAGGTGGTTTGCAGGTGTCTAGTTTTGTGTGTCAGGTTGTTTTCTCTACAACGAGTAGACCTTACCTCATGGAAGCTTAGAATAATTTCTGTGGCTTTTAGCTTAGAATAATTTCTGTGGCTTGAAGAAAAATACAGAATTAGGGTAGATACTGGGAATACTGAGGAAACCCATTGTCCCTTCCTCTGAAACTACAATTAATACCTTTTCCCTCCATCACCAGCTTCCCCTTCCCAGCCATTTAACATAAGCATTTAATTACAAAAAGGACACAATATTTAACTTCACATTCTGTTTCTACTTTTTCTAACTTCAGCCCCTTTCCTTCTACCTGAAGTCTGCTATCTTTAAAATAACACTTTTTCAAACCGATTGTTTCTTCTTACTCCAGTCAAGCCTGTTGCTTTTGCCAACTGTTTTGTTTGCTCCTTTTCCCGGTCTGTGAGCCCTTCCTCCCTCCCAGCCTTCGGTGCTGAGGGGCTGCCCAGCGCCTGCAGCCAGACCCCCCGTTACGAACAGCATCTCCGGGCTCGTCGCTCCCTTGGCTGGCTGGGGATGGAGTGAGAAGGGCTACAAAGATGGGACTGGACACGAGTAGCTGGCCAGAGGACGGGGTAGCCACGGCTCACAGCAGTTAGGGCACGCAGTGACGAGACTATTAAATACAGAGTTTGGGAAATGTCAAGAATCCTATAGCCTTCTCTTAACCTTTTATGTGGAAGAGGTTCTGCAAGGTAGGAAGGAGCTGAGGACATGAAATGAGGTTGGACATGTCACAATTTGTAAAATCACTTGGGATGATATCCGTGCCTGTTCCTATCCTGTTTTTTTTCCCCATTCTCATGTCGTATACTGGTTTCCAGATAGCTTCAAGGTTTTGCCTGTATTAATAATCCTTCCCCTCTTCTTAGCTTCACCTACACCTCAGAAAAAACTGTAAGAATGAATATTCTCCTTAGCTTTGTATCATGTTATTCCTGGGGCTCTTTTGTTTCTATTGTTACTCCGTCATCTTTCATTCTCTCTTTCTGAACAGAAAAAAATAACTTCATAACTTGTTCTTCATGTTTGCAGTTCTCAGATCTCTGACCACAACTCTCCAGCTGCCTCTTGCTTGAGCTGCAAGAGCTCCTAGCTCTTAGAGCTGTGGTAGGAATCACCGTATTGTCCATTATCTCAAGAAGGACAGGGCAGTTAGCACATTACACACTTCTCAAGAGTTTCACTACCGCAGAGCCGGATAAACCGTTTCCTTTTGGGAAGACATTCCTTCACCATGTGGCCTAATAACAGACCACTCGTCTTTATTTACCCTTGTGTGAGGAAAATGCCATGATCTTCTGTGAGGGAGGGGAGCTATAAAGAACACAGGCCTAAGGCAAGGCATTTCAGTTTGAGAAAAATATTCTCAAACTGTGCTCCAACATCCCTGTACTCCAATGTTAGATGCTGACACCACAGCTGTCAATTCTTTTGTGCAAGGCTGATACCACTGGTAGTCTCAATATATATATTTTTTTTAATAAGATCCCCTGGGACGGAGGTACCCGCTCTGAGTGAATGAACAGTACTTCGGTTCAGGCATCACCGACAACCACGCCTGAAAGAAATCAGCCCTGCAGTGCAAACCCTGAGACTTGTGCTAGGCCGTATCTTCTCAGGAACTAAGAAGTTTAAACCATGTCTTATCAGGAGCTAACAGTACCAGCCTGAGCTGGGACTAGACAAAACTGAAACTGCTACAGCTGCACAACTGCACATACACCAAAAGGATTTGGCTACGAGTCAATCACTTTATGCTATAAACATCTGTACCCCCCCTGAGCCCACTGAGCTCTCCTGTACAGCAGCGGGCTGCTTGGCGATGATCTCCCCCTTGAACAGGAACATCTCTCAAGGTTACTCCTCAAGGTTGAGAGACCCCCTTATCTGTCATCTGATAGCTATAATGAGGTAAGCAACATTTGACATTAAGCCTAAAAGTATATTGTATGCTAGCGGCATTTTTGTATATATTCAGCTATAGCTTAATTATTAGAAGTGTAGCAAGTAGTAGAGTGTTTGACCACTGTCTAAATTATTGTTTAAATCATAAAGAATTGTCAAATTGCTGTTTAATTACCATTAATTATTGCCTAATAACCATTCAGTTAGCATTTAATTTTCATTCAGTCATCAATTAATTATCATGTGATCATCATTTAATCATTAATAAAACCCTTTCAGTTAATCCCACAATGATGACTTCTCTTAATAACTCACCTGTGACACCCCCCTGCACGCAAAAGACTCAAACCTTAATTTAGAATTAAGGCGTACACAGTTCAGTGGTTATCTCCTATCACTAAAGCAGCCAGGAGCAGCTTAGGTTTTACAAAACCAGGGAAGAATTACGCAAAGTGACTTTGCACAATCAGGTACACGTGCTTTTGGAAGAAACACCTCAAGCAGGACACAAACTCGCATTACTGCTGTTCTTTGTGATTCTGTCCCCCTTGTGCAGAGGGAAGCTTTCACCAAGAGTCAGTTTGTACTGCAGATTGGATTTCCATCATAAATGCGCACTCAAATAATTTTATACTATTACTATTCTGTAATATACATATTCTATACTATTACTATTCTATAATACTGTACTATTACTATACTGTTTAGCAACATTTTTAATACAACACTATGTCCTGTATATATTGCAAAACAGAATATTAACAGGTAACGCAACAATTGCAGTATTCCAAAACCAGCTTACTTTACTGTTGGAACATGCGGACCTAGTGAAGCTGTCCAAGAAAAACAACGGAAATGCTACAGACTAAGTTAAACAAGATGTGCCAGTGTGTTCTGTAGTTGGGAAAAAAATGGAACGTATCTATAAAAAGTTTGATGAAGGCATGGCCTTAGGTCTTCACGGAAACGCCACAAATTCAATGGGTTTCCAGGCAAACACGTAATACGTGCAAGCAGAGCTTAATGAAGGACAAATTTTTCCTCAAATCCGTCAATTCTACCAGGAAGCCTAGAAGAAGTGAACCAAGTTAAGCAACTACAAATATGAACACATTCTCTGTGTGTGAACTGCATCTTAGTAATTTCTTATTTGCATAATTTTAATTCTGTAGATTCCTGTACAGGGAGGTAACAGATCTTGAGAAACTTTAACTTTGACAGATTTTCTTTGGCTGGCCCACAGCTTTGTTTCTGATTCACGACAAAGAATGAGGACACTGTTAGTGACTCCAGAGGTCAAATTTACTGCCTCTGCACTCTGTCTTACCTTAGTAAATAAAGGATGAACTCTGAACTTAAATCAATTTTACCCTACTACTGTCCTTATTTTAACAATAATTTACAAAAAAAAATGTAGAAATGCATGTCTCCTTTTTTTTGCTTAGAAATTCAATTCATTAGAGAGTGAAAACATATTAAGACAGATTTAATTACTACTTTCAAATGGACTTTCTGAATCTGTTGCAAAACTTTATCTTTCAGAAAAGGTTGATAAACTGGATCATACTCCCAGTACATCATAGATTGAAGCAACTAGAGATTAACAAATGAGACTGCTTGTGCTGACAATTTGAATTCATTAAATAGCACAATGTTTGATCACACAAACTTGGCAAGATTGGGCTTAAGTATACGACCATGGAAAGACCAGCCTACTCCAGAAGTGAGGATTGTAATCACAAACTTATTAAAAAGCCCATTTCTGAAGTACATGCATGTGTGCGTTTTCCCTGAACAGATTTTGACGGAGCCTCTGGAGTGCCACTGAGTTGTCCCTACACAGTTCATCTAGGCTCAGGGACATCACAGAAGCTGAAATGCTTTTCAGTTTAAATTACTTGCATTTGCCATTATTAATCTCCTATGATGCTGCTTGTTTAACAGCCTTACTAGTTCAGACCAAATGTTCCTTAGCCACCTTTAGTTTTAGATAGACGAAATAATTGTCAAACACAAATTTTGGTGCCTTGGTGCTTGGTTTCTTTTCCCAGGCACTTGATAAATGTCTAACATCTGTTCCAATTGCACATTTTTGTGGTCTTCTGGTTTTTTTTTCTGAAAAGGCTAGTTCCAGTTTTGATTTTTATTTCTTCTGGTTTGAAAAGTTTTCACGCAAGAGACTAAAGAAAAAATATCACGGACTACAAAATGGCTTCTGAAAATCTATTTTTCTCAAGTACTTTTCCTTATTGTATGATAACACACAAAAAAGCTAGAGCAAATCTTCTTTTAGAACAGTTGTGGTCATTTTTCCTTATAAAGTGTCAGCAATAAACCATGTTTTAGATTGATTTTTAAAAATCTGAAAGAAAGCACAGGTGGCACTTGGTGCTTTTCTAGGTGAGAACTAGACACTAGCGGCTGAGCTTCAGCATGAATTTTCTCTAATGACAGGTGGTGCAGTTGTCAGCAGCTCAGCCACTTTGTTCTCAATGCAATACCTTGATGTTTTTCCATCTAATTCTGATGACTTCCTAATAACTTGTACCTTCAACCTATTTTAAAAGGTAATTTGATTAAACACTGCACTGCTTGTTACATGACTGCTCTCATTTTCTGCTATGATACTTTTCTTTCTGAAATGCAAAGTGCAAAAGAACTAATTTCTAGAAACTCTTACCCTCCAGAGTAAGAACGTTAGATTTAGAAAACTAAAGGTTTCAATAATGGAATTCCCTTTACTATTAACTGATTTAGACCTTATCTCCTTGTTAGTTACTTTACAGTTGAGTAGTTTGTTCTATACAAATTATGCTTACCATCTGACTGCTTCAGCTGCTGTACTTCTGGAAGAAATTCCAGGATAAACTGCTACCCCCAATCCCGTAATCTTTCGCATTTTCTTTCTTTACATGTAGTAGCAACTTGTATTCTTTGTAGCCACTGAAATGTTTCTATGTTAAAAAAATCCTGGGTTTAGTAAACGTGTGCAACAACAAAGGTGCCAAAGTTTGTTACTCGCTTAACAAAAAGAGTCGTAACACATTCTGCAAATACATTTATTGACAAGATCTCAAGCTGGTCTGAGACCATCCATCTAGAATATACATTTCAAAAGCGTATTTGTACATCAAAGACAGGTACAGTAATAACACTTTGTTAGCAAGGTTACAAGTTAACATCTTGATTTGGTTAGTCATCAAGATTCAGATTTACAGGAAAGTCCTCCGTATTTACATTCAGTAGGACCTCCAGTCAGTGGGGGCGAAGGAAGATTTGTCTCACATGAAGTTCCCGTTTGTGAGGACCACACCAGGAGAACATGACTTACCTAAGCTCTGATTCACAAGGTGATCAACAACTTGTAGCCCAAAGTCACCCGATTTTTTGTTGTTGTTGCTCCATAGCACAGATCCACCAGCCACCACCTGACCTGCTTCATTTCTTTGTCACATTAAAACTGTTCCTGCTTCCTCTGTATTTGCATTTGCTTGTATCACACTACTGACCTCCTGTGACGTGTCCTGTCGTACTCAGCATAGTGGTCTCTGCAACCACTTGGAAGCTGCCTTTTTTCACTCCATTTCAGCTCTTTGGTAATCCAGACTTACTTTTCTACAATGTTGCCCTCACTCCATCACCTATAAAGTAAGGTTGAGGGCCACCTCTGCAAAGCTCCAAATAAGGTTCACGAGACACCTTTCTCTAGACATCAGAAGAAAATAACTGCTCCCATTTTCCTAGGGAATCACTCTCCTGCTCAAGGATGCCAACCCACTTCTGTACCAGTACCAGCACCAGCCACTACCAGACTACCCTGCAGCCGATGAAAGAAAACAACCCTCTGGCCTCTACCACTGTTCCAACAACCCGCTTGCCCTACAACCCTGCAAGGACTGCAGTAGCCCTCAGCCTAAATGCCCCGTGGGATTTCAAATGGGCTCCACACACTTCCAGTCAGGAGCGTGCCATGATCCACAGGAAGCTACACGCCAAAGCTGACCTGGCTCCAACTCAACCTGGCCATGTCCACAACCTCCCATCCCTTCGGGTGAAGGATTCTGCTCAGACAGCAGTTGCTACCAGCTCCCCTAACATACTGTTTGCTCTTAGATCTCAAAGAAGAGGGATGTACAGGCATTTGTGAGAATGTGGCTTGTATGACCTTTAGGCAAAGGCCCTGAAGGTAACAAACAAGAAAAACAAAGTGGCCTTTAAAGACAGTTATTTTAAACTACAGATACTACTCCTGGCCACTTGCAACAAACTATTTCTACAACATGGTTTTACCTTTATGTGCCTTTTTAATCCTTATTTATTGACCTGTTCTGCCTCTGGCCTATCACTGCTCTGCCCACTCTTGTCCCACCTACCCTCATCCAATTTTGAGACAGTCTGGCTCCTTCGCATCGGATCAGTGCCTTCCAACAAAGACAAACCCAGCCGCTTTGACAAATAGCTTTCATTCACAGCCCAACACTAAGCAAGAGAATTTTTGAAAAAAATTCTGGTAAAGGCACAAAGCCTTGCATTCTCCACCTTACTATGCCGTAGGGCTCGCCGTGAAGCAGTACAGTCTGGAAGCGGCATCTGCCCTGACATTTATTTTCCTTTGGGCAGCAGCAGAAGCACAGAGGAGAGCCAAGTCACTCCGACTCACACACACAGTCACAAGGCCGTGACCCCCTACTACCAGTCAGCTGCAGGTATAGCACCATACTCTTTGGCAGACCAGGTCATCTAATCTGTGGCACTGGGTTGGCCAAACAGCACACTACGTGACTTGCTTCAAACGGCGGAAACGCACACCTGAACCTGGGTCAGCACCTCTGACACCGCACTGTGCTACCTGGACCATTCATTCACCCTGGCAGCTTCTGGAGCCAAATTGTCAGCAGAGCTGATTACTGCCACTGTACGTACAAGAACCACCCCTACTCTGTACTGCAACGAAGCAAGTACATGGAAGGAGCTGCCAGTAAATACTGGAGCAAGCACTGAAAGTAGTAAAACTTCCTCATATAGCTACTTCTACCCCACATTTGGAACTTACCATCTTTGTTCATCTCCTGCGCACTTAACTTTCTGCACTTGCACTTCAGTTTAAACAACTTTAGCTGCTCAGATGTCCACATGCCAACTTGGGGAGCTGAGATGAGGTCCAGACATCTTCTCAATTAACTTACAGGATAATGCTAAAAACCAAAAAAAAAAACCACCCCGCACCAAGGGAGTCATGGGATGCACATTCTCAAAGAACAAGAATTCAGCTAGACTGCTAATGCTAACACCAAAATTAGGGAGCATGTTTTTCTTGAGTCAAGCAGCTCTGAATAAGGGCAACCGATGTGTAAGCAAGCAGGACACAGATATTACTGTTTCTACCAGGTACGGGTAACTTCCTACGTTTGAGTAGTCATGGGTAGACAAACACAAACAGAGAAGATGGAGTCACAGGAAACTGTAGGGAATAAATCTATATTCAAGATACTCTAATTCGTGCACAGCACATATGCACCACCCTGACTGAAGAAGTCGCGTTTCAGCCTAGACTGAGGGGTGACCTACTTCAAGAATCATCTCTTGCAAACGGGAGATCAAGAGTATGACCAAAAGCCACAGCAACACTCAATCATAACTTGAGTTCATTTGGTCATGAAGACAAGCCCTTAAGCATTTAGTTCCAATTTAATCCATAAGTTTATATATACAGGTTAATTAAAGCACTTCCACATTTAATTGAAGCAAAATAGGCTTTATCAGAAAGTTACACAAACCCAAAAAGCTTTCTTTTTCAAAACCATAGTTTATTTTTAAAGGCTAAGAGAAGTATTCAGAACTGTATTTGTTAAGCAAAAAGATTCACATTTCATTCTGCAGGGTCATTAGTATGGGAAAAAGCATTTGGGGGGTTATTTTTTGCAACTGTTGTTGAGTTCCTACACCAATCCAGATTTATTTAAAAATGGTAACATCAGTTATGGCTTAAGATACAGAATTACAAAAAAAGAGTAACACAAATGCTGAGTCTCAAGTGGCGAACAGGTTAACTATGGCCATTTTTCCACAGAAAGATAATGCTTTAGCCAAGACAAACAGAAGCAACAACTGTCTTTATTGGTAGACAACTCAACTGAACATCATGAGCACGACACTGCTTCAAGGATACCCACGGTGTTAATCTGCAAGTGTTTTAAGAATGTTCTGTCTGCTCCAATTACTTCACCTTTTCCTTCGTATCACAAGCCTCAAAAACACGGAAGAATGAAACTATGACAACAGCTTTTTGGTTTGGATTTTTTTTTTTTTTTTTTAAAAAGAAAAGGCTACAAGAAGAGATGGAAGACTACAATATGCGGTGAAAGAGTCATCACCTCTAAAGAGGCAGCAGGACTTTGGCCAAGAAATTTTAATCAGCAAGCATGTAAGGACTCAAACCGACTCAGAACCCAGAGCTGCAATTGTTGGGTATTCTCCCCTTCATTGATTTATAACTCTGCATTTACATGTTCTGGATGGCTTGCATTCAGTGGGACAGAGGTAGTGACAGGAACAAGATTCCTTCCCTAAAGTTTCCAAACAGATGAAACCTGGTAAGCACGGCCCCAAGGAAGGGCAAGTGCAACCAGCAGAGGACCTGCCAACTGGGAAAGGACAAGAGCACAAGCACAGACAGTAAGCTGCTCTCCTATACCCAGACTGATGAATAAAATGTTACGTAAGGTGCTGGACAAGAACTGAGCAAGTAACAAAACCCCTGTGGCCTCTGCAACACGTACTTCATGCCAGGTTGTGCAAAGGATAGGACTGTACCTTTGCTGCACAGTTGTGGTGATCAGTATATTACATTATTTGCAGTACTGCCAGAAGTTCCAGTGTGTAACTAGCTAGCATGGTTATACTGATAATTTTAATAGCTATATAAAGTCAGTCACCCGTTTAAACAAACAAACAAACAAAGATTTGTATTTGCAGATAATTCCTTTATCCAGTTGATTCTTCAGACTTGTCCCACCTTTGCTATTTGTGACTAGGCCAACTTTTCTGTCCTAAGGGGATTAAGACAGACTTCAACTGTTAAAGTTCCTTCCTTTTTGCTCACTGAGAGTAATTTAAAAAAAAAAATCCAAAACAACACAACAGCAGGTTTTTATCTTGCACTCCTGGAATATCAGAATTTCAGAGTACTCATTCAAAGGAAACTGTCTGTAATACTTATAACAAAAGGTTGCAACTCTTGGACAAGGAGGGATAGTTGAAATCAGGTCATCTGAATGTAAGTTGAGTGCTATAAACCAATCATTGAATAAAGTCAACGCTTGGGGCTAGAGAGCAGTTCTCCTTAGAACACCCCGTTTCTCTTCTTAAGAAGATCAGAGGTACAATGGTTTGTTTTATTGCAACACTGGTTAGCCAAATCCAATCCTTCCCATTCAGATATGATTTTTAAAAACCAGGGATTTTATGGTTTACTGCCAAATTTGGCAGACAATTTACTGATGAGATTCATGACCTTGGGATTGTTCTGGTACTTGGACATGTTTGCTGGGTTCTGGGCAACATCTTGGAACGCAACCATAACTTCTGGATCCTGCAGGACAAAAAGCAGAAAATTAGGGCGCTTATAAAACAAGTCTACAAAAGTTAGTGGTTATGTGGTTCCAACACGAATCTAGTCTTGCTCAGCTTTTAACGTGACAGGACTAGATGAGAGTTTTGGGCAAGAGGTCTCTAAAGAGAATGTAATCATATAGTGCATGTTGTTAATGCTGCATCAGTAAACACCAGAGTCATTACTGAACATTCCAGTAACAGATCAACGTGCAAGAACGGGGATATGAGTTCTTTTTCCCCAAAACAGGAGCCATCAAGCACAGCCACACCTACTGGATTATTTCTATTCAGGCATCTTCAAACGCGTTTTGAAGGAGGCAGGAGCTCTGTGTCTAGCATGCATGACAGGACAACCCTCCTCTGAGCAATAGCTGCTACTCATCCTTTTCACCCCTCTTCGTTCTAGCAGCAGAAACTTTAAACTGCCACATCATCTGCTCACAGTCCAGCAATGTTGGCCTTTTAAAAATGCATCTAATTCTCAGTCATTCCCCACCTCCTCTGAGAAATCACAGTTGGAAGAGAACCTTGTTATCACACTAGTCTTGCAGTTGATAAATACATTCATATATACATTAAAGTCAGTGGTCAAAAAAAATACAAGTTTGATCTTCTCTACTTCGTATGAGAAGCATTAATACTCTTTTTCTGCACTTGCAGTATACCTTTGGTCTCCACTGAACTAGAATTTAACTCTTTCACATGCGTGTGTTTTGAACAGTGCCCTTTAATAAATCCGTATAGACTGATTTTACATCTCAGCCTGGAAAAATGTTTCCATTATAAGCAACTTCTGCAAAGATTCAAGTTTTCTTTAATTCAGCTGAAGTGCAAGCAGTTTATTACGTCCAATACAAATCTTCTGCGTTAGCTGTAATTTTGTCTGTTGTTCCTTCTAGCAGATTTAAGTAGTTTCACTGAAAGATATAATCTTCCTAGAACTTCTAGCCCATTGCTGCTGCAGCTGTATTCTTTGGAAACTATCAAAACCCAACTGGTGTCTTCAGAGCTGTCTGTGCTACAATACCACCATCCTCTGTCTATTCTAGCATCAGATACAGACAAAAGCTGTTTAACAAGTCTGATCCAGAATTGTATTTGGTAGGTGTGGACTCCACTGAAATTACCCACGTGGTTCAGTCATGTTTTACGTGTGTTGGGAACCAAGAGTCAAGTCCTATCTTTTGTTAGAAGGATTTAGAAGTGGTTTCTCTCCCTCACAAAAGGGAAACTGCAAAGTCAATGAAAAATAGGATGCTGAAGTTCAGAAAACAGACACTAGATGTATTTTCTCCACTTTACAGGATTCCTATGCAAAGAAAAAAAGACGACTTTCACAACCTCAAACTTCTTGAATTTCCAATTTCAAAATAGGGTGTATGACTATAAAGATTGTGTTATGTTGTTAAATGCGTGTTTTCACCTGTATATCAATCCGGAACAAAAAGCTGAGTAGTCACTGGTTTGTGTCAAAGCACCCCTAAATGAACATTAAATATCCAATTTCATGCTATGTGTTTTATGGTCCTGTAAATTCACAGCAAGTAAATTATTCTGTACTTGTGCAACTCCCTGGAAGCCCTCAACCTCAGACTGTGTTTATAAAAATCTTTAACACATCCAAGGTTTCACGTTGATGACCAGTATTATCAGAATAAAGTTTAAGACTGAGGATATCAACATTTGCATAGGGAAATGATTTCGTACATAAGGTGGAATGGGAACCATCATATAAACAGCATTAGCGAAACATTCAGTTTTCTAATGCTCTAGTCTTTAGATTCAGAAGGATGAAAAATACTTCTAAGGAAAAAGAACTTCTTTCCAACTTACACATTTGGGTGGAAGTCTGGGTCTAACATATGACTGCATGTCAAATAAGGAACCCATAGGTTCATCTTACAGATCACTCCTTTTGAAAAGAACTTACATTTGATCCATGACAGCTCTCCAGAACACAAACGTCATGTTGTGTCCAGAGAAAGCAGTTGCACATGCAAGATAGGAAGCACTACAGAACCCTCCAGGCAGCCAAAACAGTAAAATAAGAGAAAAAACACACTCAAAAATTTCAGCCAATTCTTCTGGAGACTAAAAAGCTTACGGGCAATGGAGCTAAAATAATAGGCATTATAAGTCATTGCAAAAGGGCACAACTACCACTGTTAGGAAGCTACAAAAAGAAATGCAACAGAAGTTTTGCCACTTTCAGTCTTCTGTGTGTCGGAAGACTAATATCAGCCACAATTTAAAAAAAAA